>NC_140609.1:224561-234561 GCF_057381915.1 Diplotaxodon limnothrissa | reverse complement strand
CCCTCCTTCTTGGACTAACCCTCTTCAGAGGAGCCGTGAGAGCCAGGAACTTGTGAGTTTTGTATGTCCAGTCAGGCATCATTCATACCTGGTCTGTAGGAAGTTCCTGTCAGAAGGAGGTGGCACCGCGAGGGCGTCGAGGGGCGGAAGGCGGTGCCTTAGTGCCTCCCTCCTTCTGACATTGTAAAGGGACCCTAACTTTATTACTTTTTTAATAGTAGGATGGATGGATGTATGTATGTATGTTTGTTTGTTTGTTTGTTTGTTTGTTTTTTGTCCCACCAGGACATGCACACCTCACAAGTTCCCGGCTCTCTCGACTCGGTTGAAGACGGCTTTCTAGAAGAAGGCGAGGGCAGTGAGGCACAGTCCCCCGTCCCTCGACGCCCCTCGCGATGCCCCTCCTTCTTGGACTAACCCTCTTCAGAGGAGCCGTGAGAGCCAGGAACTTGTGAGTTTTGTATGTCCAGTCAGGCATCATTCATACCTGGTCTGTAGGAAGTTCCTGTCAGAAGGAGGTGGCACCGCGAGGGCGTCGAGGGGCGGAAGGCGGTGCCTTAGTGCCTCCCTCCTTCTGACATTGTAAAGGGACCCTAACTTTATTACTTTTTTAATAGTAGGATGTATGTATGTATGTATGTATGTTTGTTTGTTTGTTTGTTTGTTTGTTTGTTTGTTTGTTTTTTGTCCCACCAGGACATGCACACCTCACAAGTTCCCGGCTCTCTCGACTCGGTTGAAGACGGCTTTCTAGAAGAAGGCGAGGGCAGTGAGGCACAGTCCCCCGTCCCTCGACGCCCCTCGCGATGCCCCTCCTTCTTGGACTAACCCTCTTCAGAGGAGCCGTGAGAGCCAGGAACTTGTGAGTTTTGTATGTCCAGTCAGGCATCATTCATACCTGGTCTGTAGGAAGTTCCTGTCAGAAGGAGGTGGCACCGCGAGGGCGTCGAGGGGCGGAAGGCGGTGCCTTAGTGCCTCCCTCCTTCTGACATTGTAAAGGGACCCTAACTTTATTACTTTTTTAATAATAGGATGTATGTATGTATGTATGTATGTTTGTTTGTTTGTTTGTTTGTTTGTTTGTTTTTTGTCCCACCAGGACATGCACACCTCACAAGTTCCCGGCTCTCTCGACTCGGTTGAAGACGGCTTTCTAGAAGAAGGCGAGGGCAGTGAGGCACAGTCCCCCGTCCCTCGACGCCCCTCGCGATGCCCCTCCTTCTTGGACTAACCCTCTTCAGAGGAGCCGTGAGAGCCAGGAACTTGTGAGTTTTGTATGTCCAGTCAGGCATCATTCATACCTGGTCTGTAGGAAGTTCCTGTCAGAAGGAGGTGGCACCGCGAGGGCGTCGAGGGGCGGAAGGCGGTGCCTTAGTGCCTCCCTCCTTCTGACATTGTAAAGGGACCCTAACTTTATTACTTTTTTTATAGTAGGATGTATGTATGTATGTATGTATGTTTGTTTGTTTGTTTGTTTGTTTGTTTGTTTGTTTGTTTTTTGTCCCACCAGGACATGCACACCTCACAAGTTCCCGGCTCTCTCGACTCGGTTGAAGACGGCTTTCTAGAAGAAGGCGAGGGCAGTGAGGCACAGTCCCCCGTCCCTCGACGCCCCTCGCGATGCCCCTCCTTCTTGGACTAACCCTCTTCAGAGGAGCCGTGAGAGCCAGGAACTTGTGAGTTTTGTATGTCCAGTCAGGCATCATTCATACCTGGTCTGTAGGAAGTTCCTGTCAGAAGGAGGTGGCACCGCGAGGGCGTCGAGGGGCGGAAGGCGGTGCCTTAGTGCCTCCCTCCTTCTGACATTGTAAAGGGACCCTAACTTTATTACTTTTTTAATAGTAGGATGGATGGATGTATGTATGTATGTATGTTTGTTTGTTTGTTTGTTTGTTTGTTTGTTTGTTTTTTGTCCCACCAGGACATGCACACCTCACAAGTTCCCGGCTCTCTCGACTCGGTTGAAGACGGCTTTCTAGAAGAAGGCGAGGGCAGTGAGGCACAGTCCCCCGTCCCTCGACGCCCCTCGCGATGCCCCTCCTTCTTGGACTAACCCTCTTCAGAGGAGCCGTGAGAGCCAGGAACTTGTGAGTTTTGTATGTCCAGTCAGGCATCATTCATACCTGGTCTGTAGGAAGTTCCTGTCAGAAGGAGGTGGCACCGCGAGGGCGTCGAGGGGCGGAAGGCGGTGCCTTAGTGCCTCCCTCCTTCTGACATTGTAAAGGGACCCTAACTTTATTACTTTTTTAATAGTAGGATGTATGTATGTATGTATGTATGTTTGTTTGTTTGTTTGTTTGTTTGTTTGTTTGTTTTTTGTCCCACCAGGACATGCACACCTCACAAGTTCCCGGCTCTCTCGACTCGGTTGAAGACGGCTTTCTAGAAGAAGGCGAGGGCAGTGAGGCACAGTCCCCCGTCCCTCGACGCCCCTCGCGATGCCCCTCCTTCTTGGACTAACCCTCTTCAGAGGAGCCGTGAGAGCCAGGAACTTGTGAGTTTTGTATGTCCAGTCAGGCATCATTCATACCTGGTCTGTAGGAAGTTCCTGTCAGAAGGAGGTGGCACCGCGAGGGCGTCGAGGGGCGGAAGGCGGTGCCTTAGTGCCTCCCTCCTTCTGACATTGTAAAGGGACCCTAACTTTATTACTTTTTTAATAATAGGATGTATGTATGTATGTATGTATGTTTGTTTGTTTGTTTGTTTGTTTGTTTGTTTGTTTGTTTGTTTTTTGTCCCACCAGGACATGCACACCTCACAAGTTCCCGGCTCTCTCGACTCGGTTGAAGACGGCTTTCTAGAAGAAGGCGAGGGCAGTGAGGCACAGTCCCCCGTCCCTCGACGCCCCTCGCGATGCCCCTCCTTCTTGGACTAACCCTCTTCAGAGGAGCCGTGAGAGCCAGGAACTTGTGAGTTTTGTATGTCCAGTCAGGCATCATTCATACCTGGTCTGTAGGAAGTTCCTGTCAGAAGGAGGTGGCACCGCGAGGGCGTCGAGGGGCGGAAGGCGGTGCCTTAGTGCCTCCCTCCTTCTGACATTGTAAAGGGACCCTAACTTTATTACTTTTTTAATAGTAGGATGGATGGATGTATGTATGTATGTATGTTTGTTTGTTTGTTTGTTTGTTTGTTTGTTTGTTTTTTGTCCCACCAGGACATGCACACCTCACAAGTTCCCGGCTCTCTCGACTCGGTTGAAGACGGCTTTCTAGAAGAAGGCGAGGGCAGTGAGGCACAGTCCCCCGTCCCTCGACGCCCCTCGCGATGCCCCTCCTTCTTGGACTAACCCTCTTCAGAGGAGCCGTGAGAGCCAGGAACTTGTGAGTTTTGTATGTCCAGTCAGGCATCATTCATACCTGGTCTGTAGGAAGTTCCTGTCAGAAGGAGGTGGCACCGCGAGGGCGTCGAGGGGCGGAAGGCGGTGCCTTAGTGCCTCCCTCCTTCTGACATTGTAAAGGGACCCTAACTTTATTACTTTTTTAATAGTAGGATGGATGGATGTATGTATGTATGTTTGTTTGTTTGTTTGTTTGTTTGTTTGTTTGTTTGTTTTTTGTCCCACCAGGACATGCACACCTCACAAGTTCCCGGCTCTCTCGACTCGGTTGAAGACGGCTTTCTAGAAGAAGGCGAGGGCAGTGAGGCACAGTCCCCCGTCCCTCGACGCCCCTCGCGATGCCCCTCCTTCTTGGACTAACCCTCTTCAAAGGAGCCGTGAGAGCCAGGAACTTGTGAGTTTTGTATGTCCAGTCAGGCATCATTCATACCTGGTCTGTAGGAAGTTCCTGTCAGAAGGAGGTGGCACCGCGAGGGCGTCGAGGGGCGGAAGGCGGTGCCTTAGTGCCTCCCTCCTTCTGACATTGTAAAGGGACCCTAACTTTATTACTTTTTTAATAGTAGGATGTATGTATGTATGTATGTATGTTTGTTTGTTTGTTTGTTTGTTTGTTTGTTTGTTTTTTGTCCCACCAGGACATGCACACCTCACAAGTTCCCGGCTCTCTCGACTCGGTTGAAGACGGCTTTCTAGAAGAAGGCGAGGGCAGTGAGGCACAGTCCCCCGTCCCTCGACGCCCCTCGCGATGCCCCTCCTTCTTGGACTAACCCTCTTCAGAGGAGCCGTGAGAGCCAGGAACTTGTGAGTTTTGTATGTCCAGTCAGGCATCATTCATACCTGGTCTGTAGGAAGTTCCTGTCAGAAGGAGGTGGCACCGCGAGGGCGTCGAGGGGCGGAAGGCGGTGCCTTAGTGCCTCCCTCCTTCTGACATTGTAAAGGGACCCTAACTTTATTACTTTTTTAATAATAGGATGTATGTATGTATGTATGTATGTTTGTTTGTTTGTTTGTTTGTTTGTTTGTTTGTTTTTTGTCCCACCAGGACATGCACACCTCACAAGTTCCCGGCTCTCTCGACTCGGTTGAAGACGGCTTTCTAGAAGAAGGCGAGGGCAGTGAGGCACAGTCCCCCGTCCCTCGACGCCCCTCGCGATGCCCCTCCTTCTTGGACTAACCCTCTTCAGAGGAGCCGTGAGAGCCAGGAACTTGTGAGTTTTGTATGTCCAGTCAGGCATCATTCATACCTGGTCTGTAGGAAGTTCCTGTCAGAAGGAGGTGGCACCGCGAGGGCGTCGAGGGGCGGAAGGCGGTGCCTTAGTGCCTCCCTCCTTCTGACATTGTAAAGGGACCCTAACTTTATTACTTTTTTAATAATAGGATGTATGTATGTATGTTTGTTTGTTTGTTTGTTTGTTTGTTTGTTTGTTTGTTTGTTTTTTGTCCCACCAGGACATGCACACCTCACAAGTTCCCGGCTCTCTCGACTCGGTTGAAGACGGCTTTCTAGAAGAAGGCGAGGGCAGTGAGGCACAGTCCCCCGTCCCTCGACGCCCCTCGCGATGCCCCTCCTTCTTGGACTAACCCTCTTCAGAGGAGCCGTGAGAGCCAGGAACTTGTGAGTTTTGTATGTCCAGTCAGGCATCATTCATACCTGGTCTGTAGGAAGTTCCTGTCAGAAGGAGGTGGCACCGCGAGGGCGTCGAGGGGCGGAAGGCGGTGCCTTAGTGCCTCCCTCCTTCTGACATTGTAAAGGGACCCTAACTTTATTACTTTTTTAATAGTAGGATGGATGGATGTATGTATGTATGTTTGTTTGTTTGTTTGTTTGTTTGTTTGTTTGTTTGTTTGTTTTTTGTCCCACCAGGACATGCACACCTCACAAGTTCCCGGCTCTCTCGACTCGGTTGAAGACGGCTTTCTAGAAGAAGGCGAGGGCAGTGAGGCACAGTCCCCCGTCCCTCGACGCCCCTCGCGATGCCCCTCCTTCTTGGACTAACCCTCTTCAGAGGAGCCGTGAGAGCCAGGAACTTGTGAGTTTTGTATGTCCAGTCAGGCATCATTCATACCTGGTCTGTAGGAAGTTCCTGTCAGAAGGAGGTGGCACCGCGAGGGCGTCGAGGGGCGGAAGGCGGTGCCTTAGTGCCTCCCTCCTTCTGACATTGTAAAGGGACCCTAACTTTATTACTTTTTTAATAGTAGGATGTATGTATGTATGTATGTATGTTTGTTTGTTTGTTTGTTTGTTTGTTTGTTTGTTTTTTGTCCCACCAGGACATGCACACCTCACAAGTTCCCGGCTCTCTCGACTCGGTTGAAGACGGCTTTCTAGAAGAAGGCGAGGGCAGTGAGGCACAGTCCCCCGTCCCTCGACGCCCCTCGCGATGCCCCTCCTTCTTGGACTAACCCTCTTCAGAGGAGCCGTGAGAGCCAGGAACTTGTGAGTTTTGTATGTCCAGTCAGGCATCATTCATACCTGGTCTGTAGGAAGTTCCTGTCAGAAGGAGGTGGCACCGCGAGGGCGTCGAGGGGCGGAAGGCGGTGCCTTAGTGCCTCCCTCCTTCTGACATTGTAAAGGGACCCTAACTTTATTACTTTTTTAATAGTAGGATGGATGGATGTATGTATGTATGTTTGTTTGTTTGTTTGTTTGTTTGTTTGTTTGTTTGTTTGTTTGTTTGTTTGTTTTTTGTCCCACCAGGACATGCACACCTCACAAGTTCCCGGCTCTCTCGACTCGGTTGAAGACGGCTTTCTAGAAGAAGGCGAGGGCAGTGAGGCACAGTCCCCCGTCCCTCGACGCCCCTCGCGATGCCCCTCCTTCTTGGACTAACCCTCTTCAGAGGAGCCGTGAGAGCCAGGAACTTGTGAGTTTTGTATGTCCAGTCAGGCATCATTCATACCTGGTCTGTAGGAAGTTCCTGTCAGAAGGAGGTGGCACCGCGAGGGCGTCGAGGGGCGGAAGGCGGTGCCTTAGTGCCTCCCTCCTTCTGACATTGTAAAGGGACCCTAACTTTATTACTTTTTTAATAGTAGGATGGATGGATGTATGTATGTATGTATGTTTGTTTGTTTGTTTGTTTGTTTGTTTGTTTGTTTTTTGTCCCACCAGGACATGCACACCTCACAAGTTCCCGGCTCTCTCGACTCGGTTGAAGACGGCTTTCTAGAAGAAGGCGAGGGCAGTGAGGCACAGTCCCCCGTCCCTCGACGCCCCTCGCGATGCCCCTCCTTCTTGGACTAACCCTCTTCAGAGGAGCCGTGAGAGCCAGGAACTTGTGAGTTTTGTATGTCCAGTCAGGCATCATTCATACCTGGTCTGTAGGAAGTTCCTGTCAGAAGGAGGTGGCACCGCGAGGGCGTCGAGGGGCGGAAGGCGGTGCCTTAGTGCCTCCCTCCTTCTGACATTGTAAAGGGACCCTAACTTTATTACTTTTTTAATAGTAGGATGGATGGATGTATGTATGTATGTTTGTTTGTTTGTTTGTTTGTTTGTTTGTTTGTTTGTTTTTTGTCCCACCAGGACATGCACACCTCACAAGTTCCCGGCTCTCTCGACTCGGTTGAAGACGGCTTTCTAGAAGAAGGCGAGGGCAGTGAGGCACAGTCCCCCGTCCCTCGACGCCCCTCGCGATGCCCCTCCTTCTTGGACTAACCCTCTTCAAAGGAGCCGTGAGAGCCAGGAACTTGTGAGTTTTGTATGTCCAGTCAGGCATCATTCATACCTGGTCTGTAGGAAGTTCCTGTCAGAAGGAGGTGGCACCGCGAGGGCGTCGAGGGGCGGAAGGCGGTGCCTTAGTGCCTCCCTCCTTCTGACATTGTAAAGGGACCCTAACTTTATTACTTTTTTAATAGTAGGATGTATGTATGTATGTATGTATGTTTGTTTGTTTGTTTGTTTGTTTGTTTGTTTGTTTTTTGTCCCACCAGGACATGCACACCTCACAAGTTCCCGGCTCTCTCGACTCGGTTGAAGACGGCTTTCTAGAAGAAGGCGAGGGCAGTGAGGCACAGTCCCCCGTCCCTCGACGCCCCTCGCGATGCCCCTCCTTCTTGGACTAACCCTCTTCAGAGGAGCCGTGAGAGCCAGGAACTTGTGAGTTTTGTATGTCCAGTCAGGCATCATTCATACCTGGTCTGTAGGAAGTTCCTGTCAGAAGGAGGTGGCACCGCGAGGGCGTCGAGGGGCGGAAGGCGGTGCCTTAGTGCCTCCCTCCTTCTGACATTGTAAAGGGACCCTAACTTTATTACTTTTTTAATAATAGGATGTATGTATGTATGTATGTATGTTTGTTTGTTTGTTTGTTTGTTTGTTTGTTTGTTTTTTGTCCCACCAGGACATGCACACCTCACAAGTTCCCGGCTCTCTCGACTCGGTTGAAGACGGCTTTCTAGAAGAAGGCGAGGGCAGTGAGGCACAGTCCCCCGTCCCTCGACGCCCCTCGCGATGCCCCTCCTTCTTGGACTAACCCTCTTCAGAGGAGCCGTGAGAGCCAGGAACTTGTGAGTTTTGTATGTCCAGTCAGGCATCATTCATACCTGGTCTGTAGGAAGTTCCTGTCAGAAGGAGGTGGCACCGCGAGGGCGTCGAGGGGCGGAAGGCGGTGCCTTAGTGCCTCCCTCCTTCTGACATTGTAAAGGGACCCTAACTTTATTACTTTTTTAATAATAGGATGTATGTATGTATGTTTGTTTGTTTGTTTGTTTGTTTGTTTGTTTGTTTGTTTGTTTTTTGTCCCACCAGGACATGCACACCTCACAAGTTCCCGGCTCTCTCGACTCGGTTGAAGACGGCTTTCTAGAAGAAGGCGAGGGCAGTGAGGCACAGTCCCCCGTCCCTCGACGCCCCTCGCGATGCCCCTCCTTCTTGGACTAACCCTCTTCAGAGGAGCCGTGAGAGCCAGGAACTTGTGAGTTTTGTATGTCCAGTCAGGCATCATTCATACCTGGTCTGTAGGAAGTTCCTGTCAGAAGGAGGTGGCACCGCGAGGGCGTCGAGGGGCGGAAGGCGGTGCCTTAGTGCCTCCCTCCTTCTGACATTGTAAAGGGACCCTAACTTTATTACTTTTTTAATAGTAGGATGGATGGATGTATGTATGTATGTTTGTTTGTTTGTTTGTTTGTTTGTTTGTTTGTTTGTTTGTTTTTTGTCCCACCAGGACATGCACACCTCACAAGTTCCCGGCTCTCTCGACTCGGTTGAAGACGGCTTTCTAGAAGAAGGCGAGGGCAGTGAGGCACAGTCCCCCGTCCCTCGACGCCCCTCGCGATGCCCCTCCTTCTTGGACTAACCCTCTTCAGAGGAGCCGTGAGAGCCAGGAACTTGTGAGTTTTGTATGTCCAGTCAGGCATCATTCATACCTGGTCTGTAGGAAGTTCCTGTCAGAAGGAGGTGGCACCGCGAGGGCGTCGAGGGGCGGAAGGCGGTGCCTTAGTGCCTCCCTCCTTCTGACATTGTAAAGGGACCCTAACTTTATTACTTTTTTAATAGTAGGATGTATGTATGTATGTATGTATGTTTGTTTGTTTGTTTGTTTGTTTGTTTGTTTGTTTTTTGTCCCACCAGGACATGCACACCTCACAAGTTCCCGGCTCTCTCGACTCGGTTGAAGACGGCTTTCTAGAAGAAGGCGAGGGCAGTGAGGCACAGTCCCCCGTCCCTCGACGCCCCTCGCGATGCCCCTCCTTCTTGGACTAACCCTCTTCAGAGGAGCCGTGAGAGCCAGGAACTTGTGAGTTTTGTATGTCCAGTCAGGCATCATTCATACCTGGTCTGTAGGAAGTTCCTGTCAGAAGGAGGTGGCACCGCGAGGGCGTCGAGGGGCGGAAGGCGGTGCCTTAGTGCCTCCCTCCTTCTGACATTGTAAAGGGACCCTAACTTTATTACTTTTTTAATAGTAGGATGGATGGATGTATGTATGTATGTTTGTTTGTTTGTTTGTTTGTTTGTTTGTTTGTTTGTTTGTTTGTTTGTTTGTTTTTTGTCCCACCAGGACATGCACACCTCACAAGTTCCCGGCTCTCTCGACTCGGTTGAAGACGGCTTTCTAGAAGAAGGCGAGGGCAGTGAGGCACAGTCCCCCGTCCCTCGACGCCCCTCGCGATGCCCCTCCTTCTTGGACTAACCCTCTTCAGAGGAGCCGTGAGAGCCAGGAACTTGTGAGTTTTGTATGTCCAGTCAGGCATCATTCATACCTGGTCTGTAGGAAGTTCCTGTCAGAAGGAGGTGGCACCGCGAGGGCGTCGAGGGGCGGAAGGCGGTGCCTTAGTGCCTCCCTCCTTCTGACATTGTAAAGGGACCCTAACTTTATTACTTTTTTAATAGTAGGATGGATGGATGTATGTATGTATGTATGTTTGTTTGTTTGTTTGTTTGTTTGTTTGTTTGTTTTTTGTCCCACCAGGACATGCACACCTCACAAGTTCCCGGCTCTCTCGACTCGGTTGAAGACGGCTTTCTAGAAGAAGGCGAGGGCAGTGAGGCACAGTCCCCCGTCCCTCGACGCCCCTCGCGATGCCCCTCCTTCTTGGACTAACCCTCTTCAGAGGAGCCGTGAGAGCCAGGAACTTGTGAGTTTTGTATGTCCAGTCAGGCATCATTCATACCTGGTCTGTAGGAAGTTCCTGTCAGAAGGAGGTGGCACCGCGAGGGCGTCGAGGGGCGGA
>NC_140609.1:189561-192061 GCF_057381915.1 Diplotaxodon limnothrissa | reverse complement strand
CCAGGACATGCACACCTCACAAGTTCCCGGCTCTCTCGACTCGGTTGAAGACGGCTTTCTAGAAGAAGGCGAGGGCAGTGAGGCACAGTCCCCCGTCCCTCGACGCCCCTCGCGATGCCCCTCCTTCTTGGACTAACCCTCTTCAGAGGAGCCGTGAGAGCCAGGAACTTGTGAGTTTTGTATGTCCAGTCAGGCATCATTCATACCTGGTCTGTAGGAAGTTCCTGTCAGAAGGAGGTGGCACCGCGAGGGCGTCGAGGGGCGGAAGGCGGTGCCTTAGTGCCTCCCTCCTTCTGACATTGTAAAGGGACCCTAACTTTATTACTTTTTTAATAATAGGATGTATGTATGTATGTATGTATGTTTGTTTGTTTGTTTGTTTGTTTGTTTGTTTGTTTTTTGTCCCACCAGGACATGCACACCTCACAAGTTCCCGGCTCTCTCGACTCGGTTGAAGACGGCTTTCTAGAAGAAGGCGAGGGCAGTGAGGCACAGTCCCCCGTCCCTCGACGCCCCTCGCGATGCCCCTCCTTCTTGGACTAACCCTCTTCAGAGGAGCCGTGAGAGCCAGGAACTTGTGAGTTTTGTATGTCCAGTCAGGCATCATTCATACCTGGTCTGTAGGAAGTTCCTGTCAGAAGGAGGTGGCACCGCGAGGGCGTCGAGGGGCGGAAGGCGGTGCCTTAGTGCCTCCCTCCTTCTGACATTGTAAAGGGACCCTAACTTTATTACTTTTTTAATAGTAGGATGGATGGATGTATGTATGTATGTATGTTTGTTTGTTTGTTTGTTTGTTTGTTTGTTTGTTTTTTGTCCCACCAGGACATGCACACCTCACAAGTTCCCGGCTCTCTCGACTCGGTTGAAGACGGCTTTCTAGAAGAAGGCGAGGGCAGTGAGGCACAGTCCCCCGTCCCTCGACGCCCCTCGCGATGCCCCTCCTTCTTGGACTAACCCTCTTCAGAGGAGCCGTGAGAGCCAGGAACTTGTGAGTTTTGTATGTCCAGTCAGGCATCATTCATACCTGGTCTGTAGGAAGTTCCTGTCAGAAGGAGGTGGCACCGCGAGGGCGTCGAGGGGCGGAAGGCGGTGCCTTAGTGCCTCCCTCCTTCTGACATTGTAAAGGGACCCTAACTTTATTACTTTTTTAATAATAGGATGTATGTATGTATGTATGTTTGTTTGTTTGTTTGTTTGTTTGTTTGTTTGTTTGTTTGTTTGTTTGTTTGTTTGTTTTTTGTCCCACCAGGACATGCACACCTCACAAGTTCCCGGCTCTCTCGACTCGGTTGAAGACGGCTTTCTAGAAGAAGGCGAGGGCAGTGAGGCACAGTCCCCCGTCCCTCGACGCCCCTCGCGATGCCCCTCCTTCTTGGACTAACCCTCTTCAGAGGAGCCGTGAGAGCCAGGAACTTGTGAGTTTTGTATGTCCAGTCAGGCATCATTCATACCTGGTCTGTAGGAAGTTCCTGTCAGAAGGAGGTGGCACCGCGAGGGCGTCGAGGGGCGGAAGGCGGTGCCTTAGTGCCTCCCTCCTTCTGACATTGTAAAGGGACCCTAACTTTATTACTTTTTTAATAGTAGGATGGATGGATGTATGTATGTATGTTTGTTTGTTTGTTTGTTTGTTTGTTTGTTTGTTTGTTTTTTGTCCCACCAGGACATGCACACCTCACAAGTTCCCGGCTCTCTCGACTCGGTTGAAGACGGCTTTCTAGAAGAAGGCGAGGGCAGTGAGGCACAGTCCCCCGTCCCTCGACGCCCCTCGCGATGCCCCTCCTTCTTGGACTAACCCTCTTCAGAGGAGCCGTGAGAGCCAGGAACTTGTGAGTTTTGTATGTCCAGTCAGGCATCATTCATACCTGGTCTGTAGGAAGTTCCTGTCAGAAGGAGGTGGCACCGCGAGGGCGTCGAGGGGCGGAAGGCGGTGCCTTAGTGCCTCCCTCCTTCTGACATTGTAAAGGGACCCTAACTTTATTACTTTTTTAATAGTAGGATGTATGTATGTATGTATGTATGTTTGTTTGTTTGTTTGTTTGTTTGTTTGTTTGTTTGTTTTTTGTCCCACCAGGACATGCACACCTCACAAGTTCCCGGCTCTCTCGACTCGGTTGAAGACGGCTTTCTAGAAGAAGGCGAGGGCAGTGAGGCACAGTCCCCCGTCCCTCGACGCCCCTCGCGATGCCCCTCCTTCTTGGACTAACCCTCTTCAGAGGAGCCGTGAGAGCCAGGAACTTGTGAGTTTTGTATGTCCAGTCAGGCATCATTCATACCTGGTCTGTAGGAAGTTCCTGTCAGAAGGAGGTGGCACCGCGAGGGCGTCGAGGGGCGGAAGGCGGTGCCTTAGTGCCTCCCTCCTTCTGACATTGTAAAGGGACCCTAACTTTATTACTTTTTTAATAATAGGATGTATGTATGTATGTATGTATGTTTGTTTGTTTGTTTGTTTGTTTGTTTGTTTGTTTTTTGTCCCACCAGGACATGCACACCTCACAAGTTC
>NC_140609.1:182061-184561 GCF_057381915.1 Diplotaxodon limnothrissa | reverse complement strand
ATGCCCCTCCTTCTTGGACTAACCCTCTTCAGAGGAGCCGTGAGAGCCAGGAACTTGTGAGTTTTGTATGTCCAGTCAGGCATCATTCATACCTGGTCTGTAGGAAGTTCCTGTCAGAAGGAGGTGGCACCGCGAGGGCGTCGAGGGGCGGAAGGCGGTGCCTTAGTGCCTCCCTCCTTCTGACATTGTAAAGGGACCCTAACTTTATTACTTTTTTAATAGTAGGATGGATGGATGTATGTATGTATGTATGTATGTTTGTTTGTTTGTTTGTTTGTTTGTTTGTTTTTTGTCCCACCAGGACATGCACACCTCACAAGTTCCCGGCTCTCTCGACTCGGTTGAAGACGGCTTTCTAGAAGAAGGCGAGGGCAGTGAGGCACAGTCCCCCGTCCCTCGACGCCCCTCGCGATGCCCCTCCTTCTTGGACTAACCCTCTTCAGAGGAGCCGTGAGAGCCAGGAACTTGTGAGTTTGTATGTCCAGTCAGGCATCATTCATACCTGGTCTGTAGGAAGTTCCTGTCAGAAGGAGGTGGCACCGCGAGGGCGTCGAGGGGCGGAAGGCGGTGCCTTAGTGCCTCCCTCCTTCTGACATTGTAAAGGGACCCTAACTTTATTACTTTTTTAATAATAGGATGTATGTATGTATGTATGTATGTTTGTTTGTTTGTTTGTTTGTTTGTTTGTTTGTTTTTTGTCCCACCAGGACATGCACACCTCACAAGTTCCCGGCTCTCTCGACTCGGTTGAAGACGGCTTTCTAGAAGAAGGCGAGGGCAGTGAGGCACAGTCCCCCGTCCCTCGACGCCCCTCGCGATGCCCCTCCTTCTTGGACTAACCCTCTTCAGAGGAGCCGTGAGAGCCAGGAACTTGTGAGTTTTGTATGTCCAGTCAGGCATCATTCATACCTGGTCTGTAGGAAGTTCCTGTCAGAAGGAGGTGGCACCGCGAGGGCGTCGAGGGGCGGAAGGCGGTGCCTTAGTGCCTCCCTCCTTCTGACATTGTAAAGGGACCCTAACTTTATTACTTTTTTAATAGTAGGATGGATGGATGTATGTATGTATGTTTGTTTGTTTGTTTGTTTGTTTGTTTGTTTGTTTGTTTGTTTTTTGTCCCACCAGGACATGCACACCTCACAAGTTCCCGGCTCTCTCGACTCGGTTGAAGACGGCTTTCTAGAAGAAGGCGAGGGCAGTGAGGCACAG
This sequence comes from Diplotaxodon limnothrissa, assembly GCF_057381915.1. Taxonomy (NCBI): domain Eukaryota; kingdom Metazoa; phylum Chordata; class Actinopteri; order Cichliformes; family Cichlidae; genus Diplotaxodon; species Diplotaxodon limnothrissa. The sequence goes on along the minus strand of NC_140609.1, from coordinate 183,355 downwards.
TCCCCCGTCCCTCGACGCCCCTCGCGATGCCCCTCCTTCTTGGACTAACCCTCTTCAGAGGAGCCGTGAGAGCCAGGAACTTGTGAGTTTTGTATGTCCAGTCAGGCATCATTCATACCTGGTCTGTAGGAAGTTCCTGTCAGAAGGAGGTGGCACCGCGAGGGCGTCGAGGGGCGGAAGGCGGTGCCTTAGTGCCTCCCTCCTTCTGACATTGTAAAGGGACCCTAACTTTATTACTTTTTTAATAGTAGGATGTATGGATGTATGTATGTATGTTTGTTTGTTTGTTTGTTTGTTTGTTTGTTTGTTTTTTGTCCCACCAGGACATGCACACCTCACAAGTTCCCGGCTCTCTCGACTCGGTTGAAGACGGCTTTCTAGAAGAAGGCGAGGGCAGTGAGGCACAGTCCCCCGTCCCTCGACGCCCCTCGCGATGCCCCTCCTTCTTGGACTAACCCTCTTCAGAGGAGCCGTGAGAGCCAGGAACTTGTGAGTTTTGTATGTCCAGTCAGGCATCATTCATACCTGGTCTGTAGGAAGTTCCTGTCAGAAGGAGGTGGCACCGCGAGGGCGTCGAGGGGCGGAAGGCGGTGCCTTAGTGCCTCCCTCTTTCTGACATTGTAAAGGGACCCTAACTTTATTACTTTTTTAATAATAGGATGTATGTATGTATGTATGTATGTTTGTTTGTTTGTTTGTTTGTTTGTTTGTTTGTTTGTTTGTTTGTTTGTTTATTTGTTTTTTGTCCCACCAGGACATGCACACCTCACAAGTTCCCGGCTCTCTCGACTCGGTTGAAGACGGCTTTCTAGAAGAAGGCGAGGGCAGTGAGGCACAGTCCCCCGTCCCTCGACGCCCCTCGCGATGCCCCTCCTTCTTGGACTAACCCTCTTCAGAGGAGCCGTGAGAGCCAGGAACTTGTGAGTTTTGTATGTCCAGTCAGGCATCATTCATACCTGGTCTGTAGGAAGTTCCTGTCAGAAGGAGGTGGCACCGCGAGGGCGTCGAGGGGCGGAAGGCGGTGCCTTAGTGCCTCCCTCCTTCTGACATTGTAAAGGGACCCTAACTTTATTACTTTTTTAATAGTAGGATGGATGGATGTATGTATGTATGTATGTTTGTTTGTTTGTTTGTTTGTTTGTTTGTTTGTTTTTTGTCCCACCAGGACATGCACACCTCACAAGTTCCCGGCTCTCTCGACTCGGTTGAAGACGGCTTTCTAGAAGAAGGCGAGGGCAGTGAGGCACAGTCCCCCGTCCCTCGACGCCCCTCGCGATGCCCCTCCTTCTTGGAC
>NC_140609.1:164561-174561 GCF_057381915.1 Diplotaxodon limnothrissa | reverse complement strand
CGAGGGCGTCGAGGGGCGGAAGGCGGTGCCTTAGTGCCTCCCTCCTTCTGACATTGTAAAGGGACCCTAACTTTATTACTTTTTTAATAGTAGGATGGATGGATGTATGTATGTATGTTTGTTTGTTTGTTTGTTTGTTTGTTTGTTTGTTTGTTTTTTGTCCCACCAGGACATGCACACCTCACAAGTTCCCGGCTCTCTCGACTCGGTTGAAGACGGCTTTCTAGAAGAAGGCGAGGGCAGTGAGGCACAGTCCCCCGTCCCTCGACGCCCCTCGCGATGCCCCTCCTTCTTGGACTAACCCTCTTCAAAGGAGCCGTGAGAGCCAGGAACTTGTGAGTTTTGTATGTCCAGTCAGGCATCATTCATACCTGGTCTGTAGGAAGTTCCTGTCAGAAGGAGGTGGCACCGCGAGGGCGTCGAGGGGCGGAAGGCGGTGCCTTAGTGCCTCCCTCCTTCTGACATTGTAAAGGGACCCTAACTTTATTACTTTTTTAATAGTAGGATGTATGTATGTATGTATGTATGTTTGTTTGTTTGTTTGTTTGTTTGTTTGTTTGTTTTTTGTCCCACCAGGACATGCACACCTCACAAGTTCCCGGCTCTCTCGACTCGGTTGAAGACGGCTTTCTAGAAGAAGGCGAGGGCAGTGAGGCACAGTCCCCCGTCCCTCGACGCCCCTCGCGATGCCCCTCCTTCTTGGACTAACCCTCTTCAGAGGAGCCGTGAGAGCCAGGAACTTGTGAGTTTTGTATGTCCAGTCAGGCATCATTCATACCTGGTCTGTAGGAAGTTCCTGTCAGAAGGAGGTGGCACCGCGAGGGCGTCGAGGGGCGGAAGGCGGTGCCTTAGTGCCTCCCTCCTTCTGACATTGTAAAGGGACCCTAACTTTATTACTTTTTTAATAATAGGATGTATGTATGTATGTATGTATGTTTGTTTGTTTGTTTGTTTGTTTGTTTGTTTGTTTTTTGTCCCACCAGGACATGCACACCTCACAAGTTCCCGGCTCTCTCGACTCGGTTGAAGACGGCTTTCTAGAAGAAGGCGAGGGCAGTGAGGCACAGTCCCCCGTCCCTCGACGCCCCTCGCGATGCCCCTCCTTCTTGGACTAACCCTCTTCAGAGGAGCCGTGAGAGCCAGGAACTTGTGAGTTTTGTATGTCCAGTCAGGCATCATTCATACCTGGTCTGTAGGAAGTTCCTGTCAGAAGGAGGTGGCACCGCGAGGGCGTCGAGGGGCGGAAGGCGGTGCCTTAGTGCCTCCCTCCTTCTGACATTGTAAAGGGACCCTAACTTTATTACTTTTTTAATAATAGGATGTATGTATGTATGTTTGTTTGTTTGTTTGTTTGTTTGTTTGTTTGTTTGTTTGTTTGTTTGTTTTTTGTCCCACCAGGACATGCACACCTCACAAGTTCCCGGCTCTCTCGACTCGGTTGAAGACGGCTTTCTAGAAGAAGGCGAGGGCAGTGAGGCACAGTCCCCCGTCCCTCGACGCCCCTCGCGATGCCCCTCCTTCTTGGACTAACCCTCTTCAGAGGAGCCGTGAGAGCCAGGAACTTGTGAGTTTTGTATGTCCAGTCAGGCATCATTCATACCTGGTCTGTAGGAAGTTCCTGTCAGAAGGAGGTGGCACCGCGAGGGCGTCGAGGGGCGGAAGGCGGTGCCTTAGTGCCTCCCTCCTTCTGACATTGTAAAGGGACCCTAACTTTATTACTTTTTTAATAGTAGGATGGATGGATGTATGTATGTATGTTTGTTTGTTTGTTTGTTTGTTTGTTTGTTTTTTGTCCCACCAGGACATGCACACCTCACAAGTTCCCGGCTCTCTCGACTCGGTTGAAGACGGCTTTCTAGAAGAAGGCGAGGGCAGTGAGGCACAGTCCCCCGTCCCTCGACGCCCCTCGCGATGCCCCTCCTTCTTGGACTAACCCTCTTCAGAGGAGCCGTGAGAGCCAGGAACTTGTGAGTTTTGTATGTCCAGTCAGGCATCATTCATACCTGGTCTGTAGGAAGTTCCTGTCAGAAGGAGGTGGCACCGCGAGGGCGTCGAGGGGCGGAAGGCGGTGCCTTAGTGCCTCCCTCCTTCTGACATTGTAAAGGGACCCTAACTTTATTACTTTTTTAATAGTAGGATGGATGGATGTATGTATGTATGTTTGTTTGTTTGTTTGTTTGTTTGTTTGTTTGTTTGTTTTTTGTCCCACCAGGACATGCACACCTCACAAGTTCCCGGCTCTCTCGACTCGGTTGAAGACGGCTTTCTAGAAGAAGGCGAGGGCAGTGAGGCACAGTCCCCCGTCCCTCGACGCCCCTCGCGATGCCCCTCCTTCTTGGACTAACCCTCTTCAGAGGAGCCGTGAGAGCCAGGAACTTGTGAGTTTTGTATGTCCAGTCAGGCATCATTCATACCTGGTCTGTAGGAAGTTCCTGTCAGAAGGAGGTGGCACCGCGAGGGCGTCGAGGGGCGGAAGGCGGTGCCTTAGTGCCTCCCTCCTTCTGACATTGTAAAGGGACCCTAACTTTATTACTTTTTTAATAGTAGGATGGATGGATGTATGTATGTATGTTTGTTTGTTTGTTTGTTTGTTTGTTTGTTTTTTGTCCCACCAGGACATGCACACCTCACAAGTTCCCGGCTCTCTCGACTCGGTTGAAGACGGCTTTCTAGAAGAAGGCGAGGGCAGTGAGGCACAGTCCCCCGTCCCTCGACGCCCCTCGCGATGCCCCTCCTTCTTGGACTAACCCTCTTCAGAGGAGCCGTGAGAGCCAGGAACTTGTGAGTTTTGTATGTCCAGTCAGGCATCATTCATACCTGGTCTGTAGGAAGTTCCTGTCAGAAGGAGGTGGCACCGCGAGGGCGTCGAGGGGCGGAAGGCGGTGCCTTAGTGCCTCCCTCCTTCTGACATTGTAAAGGGACCCTAACTTTATTACTTTTTTAATAGTAGGATGTATGTATGTATGTATGTTTGTTTGTTTGTTTGTTTGTTTGTTTGTTTGTTTGTTTTTTGTCCCACCAGGACATGCACACCTCACAAGTTCCCGGCTCTCTCGACTCGGTTGAAGACGGCTTTCTAGAAGAAGGCGAGGGCAGTGAGGCACAGTCCCCCGTCCCTCGACGCCCCTCGCGATGCCCCTCCTTCTTGGACTAACCCTCTTCAGAGGAGCCGTGAGAGCCAGGAACTTGTGAGTTTTGTATGTCCAGTCAGGCATCATTCATACCTGGTCTGTAGGAAGTTCCTGTCAGAAGGAGGTGGCACCGCGAGGGCGTCGAGGGGCGGAAGGCGGTGCCTTAGTGCCTCCCTCCTTCTGACATTGTAAAGGGACCCTAACTTTATTACTTTTTTAATAGTAGGATGGATGGATGGATGGATGGATGGATGGATGGATGGATGGATGGATGGATGGATGGATGTATGGATGTATGTATGTATGTATGTATGTTTGTTTGTTTGTTTGTTTGTTTGTTTGTTGGTTGTCCCACCAGGACATGCACACCTCACAAGTTCCCGGCTCTCTCGACTCGGTTGAAGACGGCTTTCTAGAAGAAGGCGAGGGCAGTGAGGCACAGTCCCCCGTCCCTCGACGCCCCTCGCGATGCCCCTCCTTCTTGGACTAACCCTCTTCAGAGGAGCCGTGAGAGCCAGGAACTTGTGAGTTTTGTATGTCCAGTCAGGCATCATTCATACCTGGTCTGTAGGAAGTTCCTGTCAGAAGGAGGTGGCACCGCGAGGGCGTCGAGGGGCGGAAGGCGGTGCCTTAGTGCCTCCCTCCTTCTGACATTGTAAAGGGACCCTAACTTTATTACTTTTTTAATAGTAGGATGGATGGATGTATGTATGTATGTTTGTTTGTTTGTTTGTTTGTTTGTTTGTTTTTTGTCCCACCAGGACATGCACACCTCACAAGTTCCCGGCTCTCTCGACTCGGTTGAAGACGGCTTTCTAGAAGAAGGCGAGGGCAGTGAGGCACAGTCCCCCGTCCCTCGACGCCCCTCGCGATGCCCCTCCTTCTTGGACTAACCCTCTTCAGAGGAGCCGTGAGAGCCAGGAACTTGTGAGTTTTGTATGTCCAGTCAGGCATCATTCATACCTGGTCTGTAGGAAGTTCCTGTCAGAAGGAGGTGGCACCGCGAGGGCGTCGAGGGGCGGAAGGCGGTGCCTTAGTGCCTCCCTCCTTCTGACATTGTAAAGGGACCCTAACTTTATTACTTTTTTAATAATAGGATGTATGTATGTATGTTTGTTTGTTTGTTTGTTTGTTTGTTTGTTTTGTTTTTTGTCCCACCAGGACATGCACACCTCACAAGTTCCCGGCTCTCTCGACTCGGTTGAAGACGGCTTTCTAGAAGAAGGCGAGGGCAGTGAGGCACAGTCCCCCGTCCCTCGACGCCCCTCGCGATGCCCCTCCTTCTTGGACTAACCCTCTTCAGAGGAGCCGTGAGAGCCAGGAACTTGTGAGTTTTGTATGTCCAGTCAGGCATCATTCATACCTGGTCTGTAGGAAGTTCCTGTCAGAAGGAGGTGGCACCGCGAGGGCGTCGAGGGGCGGAAGGCGGTGCCTTAGTGCCTCCCTCCTTCTGACATTGTAAAGGGACCCTAACTTTATTACTTTTTTAATAGTAGGATGTATGTATGTATGTATGTATGTTTGTTTGTTTGTTTGTTTGTTTGTTTGTTTGTTTGTTTGTTTGTTTGTTTTTTGTCCCACCAGGACATGCACACCTCACAAGTTCCCGGCTCTCTCGACTCGGTTGAAGACGGCTTTCTAGAAGAAGGCGAGGGCAGTGAGGCACAGTCCCCCGTCCCTCGACGCCCCTCGCGATGCCCCTCCTTCTTGGACTAACCCTCTTCAGAGGAGCCGTGAGAGCCAGGAACTTGTGAGTTTTGTATGTCCAGTCAGGCATCATTCATACCTGGTCTGTAGGAAGTTCCTGTCAGAAGGAGGTGGCACCGCGAGGGCGTCGAGGGGCGGAAGGCGGTGCCTTAGTGCCTCCCTCCTTCTGACATTGTAAAGGGACCCTAACTTTATTACTTTTTTAATAGTAGGATGGATGGATGTATGTATGTTTGTTTGTTTGTTTGTTTGTTTGTTTGTTTGTTTGTTTGTTTGTTTGTTTTTTGTCCCACCAGGACATGCACACCTCACAAGTTCCTGGCTCTCTCGACTCGGTTGAAGACGGCTTTCTAGAAGAAGGCGAGGGCAGTGAGGCACAGTCCCCCGTCCCTCGACGCCCCTCGCGATGCCCCTCCTTCTTGGACTAACCCTCTTCAGAGGAGCCGTGAGAGCCAGGAACTTGTGAGTTTTGTATGTCCAGTCAGGCATCATTCATACCTGGTCTGTAGGAAGTTCCTGTCAGAAGGAGGTGGCACTGCGAGGGCGTCGAGGGGCGGAAGGCGGTGCCTTAGTGCCTCCCTCCTTCTGACATTGTAAAGGGACCCTAACTTTATTACTTTTTTAATAGTAGTATGTATGTATGTATGTATGTATGTATGTATGTATGTATGTTTGTTTGTTTGTTTGTTTGTTTGTTTGTTTTTTGTCCCACCAGGACATGCACACCTCACAAGTTCCCGGCTCTCTCGACTCGGTTGAAGACGGCTTTCTAGAAGAAGGCGAGGGCAGTGAGGCACAGTCCCCCGTCCCTCGACGCCCCTCGCGATGCCCCTCCTTCTTGGACTAACCCTCTTCAGAGGAGCCGTGAGAGCCAGGAACTTGTGAGTTTTGTATGTCCAGTCAGGCATCATTCATACCTGGTCTGTAGGAAGTTCCTGTCAGAAGGAGGTGGCACCGCGAGGGCGTCGAGGGGCGGAAGGCGGTGCCTTAGTGCCTCCCTCCTTCTGACATTGTAAAGGGACCCTAACTTTATTACTTTTTTAATAGTAGGATGGATGGATGTATGTATGTATGTTTGTTTGTTTGTTTGTTTGTTTTTTGTCCCACCAGGACATGCACACCTCACAAGTTCCCGGCTCTCTCGACTCGGTTGAAGACGGCTTTCTAGAAGAAGGCGAGGGCAGTGAGGCACAGTCCCCCGTCCCTCGACGCCCCTCGCGATGCCCCTCCTTCTTGGACTAACCCTCTTCAGAGGAGCCGTGAGAGCCAGGAACTTGTGAGTTTTGTATGTCCAGTCAGGCATCATTCATACCTGGTCTGTAGGAAGTTCCTGTCAGAAGGAGGTGGCACCGCGAGGGCGTCGAGGGGCGGAAGGCGGTGCCTTAGTGCCTCCCTCCTTCTGACATTGTAAAGGGACCCTAACTTTATTACTTTTTTAATAGTAGGATGTATGTATGTATGTATGTTTGTTTGTTTGTTTGTTTGTTTGTTTGTTTGTTTGTTTGTTTGTTTGTTTTTTGTCCCACCAGGACATGCACACCTCACAAGTTCCCGGCTCTCTCGACTCGGTTGAAGACGGCTTTCTAGAAGAAGGCGAGGGCAGTGAGGCACAGTCCCCCGTCCCTCGACGCCCCTCGCGATGCCCCTCCTTCTTGGACTAACCCTCTTCAGAGGAGCCGTGAGAGCCAGGAACTTGTGAGTTTTGTATGTCCAGTCAGGCATCATTCATACCTGGTCTGTAGGAAGTTCCTGTCAGAAGGAGGTGGCACCGCGAGGGCGTCGAGGGGCGGAAGGCGGTGCCTTAGTGCCTCCCTCCTTCTGACATTGTAAAGGGACCCTAACTTTATTACTTTTTTAATAGTAGGATGTATGTATGTATGTATGTTTGTTTGTTTGTTTGTTTGTTTGTTTGTTTGTTTGTTTGTTTTTTGTCCCACCAGGACATGCACACCTCACAAGTTCCCGGCTCTCTCGACTCGGTTGAAGACGGCTTTCTAGAAGAAGGCGAGGGCAGTGAGGCACAGTCCCCCGTCCCTCGACGCCCCTCGCGATGCCCCTCCTTCTTGGACTAACCCTCTTCAGAGGAGCCGTGAGAGCCAGGAACTTGTGAGTTTTGTATGTCCAGTCAGGCATCATTCATACCTGGTCTGTAGGAAGTTCCTGTCAGAAGGAGGTGGCACTGCGAGGGCGTCGAGGGGCGGAAGGCGGTGCCTTAGTGCCTCCCTCCTTCTGACATTGTAAAGGGACCCTAACTTTATTACTTTTTTAATAGTAGGATGGATGGATGGATGTATGTATGTATGTTTGTTTGTTTGTTTGTTTGTTTGTTTGTTTGTTTGTTTTTTGTCCCACCAGGACATGCACACCTCACAAGTTCCCGGCTCTCTCGACTCGGTTGAAGACGGCTTTCTAGAAGAAGGCGAGGGCAGTGAGGCACAGTCCCCCGTCCCTCGACGCCCCTCGCGATGCCCCTCCTTCTTGGACTAACCCTCTTCAGAGGAGCCGTGAGAGCCAGGAACTTGTGAGTTTTGTATGTCCAGTCAGGCATCATTCATACCTGGTCTGTAGGAAGTTCCTGTCAGAAGGAGGTGGCACCGCGAGGGCGTCGAGGGGCGGAAGGCGGTGCCTTAGTGCCTCCCTCCTTCTGACATTGTAAAGGGACCCTAACTTTATTACTTTTTTAATAGTAGGATGGATGGATGTATGTATGTATGTTTGTTTGTTTGTTTGTTTGTTTGTTTGTTTTTTGTCCCACCAGGACATGCACACCTCACAAGTTCCCGGCTCTCTCGACTCGGTTGAAGACGGCTTTCTAGAAGAAGGCGAGGGCAGTGAGGCACAGTCCCCCGTCCCTCGACGCCCCTCGCGATGCCCCTCCTTCTTGGACTAACCCTCTTCAGAGGAGCCGTGAGAGCCAGGAACTTGTGAGTTTTGTATGTCCAGTCAGGCATCATTCATACCTGGTCTGTAGGAAGTTCCTGTCAGAAGGAGGTGGCACCGCGAGGGCGTCGAGGGGCGGAAGGCGGTGCCTTAGTGCCTCCCTCCTTCTGACATTGTAAAGGGACCCTAACTTTATTACTTTTTTAATAGTAGGATGTATGTATGTATGTATGTTTGTTTGTTTGTTTGTTTGTTTGTTTGTTTGTTTGTTTTTTGTCCCACCAGGACATGCACACCTCACAAGTTCCCGGCTCTCTCGACTCGGTTGAAGACGGCTTTCTAGAAGAAGGCGAGGGCAGTGAGGCACAGTCCCCCGTCCCTCGACGCCCCTCGCGATGCCCCTCCTTCTTGGACTAACCCTCTTCAGAGGAGCCGTGAGAGCCAGGAACTTGTGAGTTTTGTATGTCCAGTCAGGCATCATTCATACCTGGTCTGTAGGAAGTTCCTGTCAGAAGGAGGTGGCACCGCGAGGGCGTCGAGGGGCGGAAGGCGGTGCCTTAGTGCCTCCCTCCTTCTGACATTGTAAAGGGACCCTAACTTTATTACTTTTTTAATAGTAGGATGGATGGATGTATGTATGTTTGTTTGTTTGTTTGTTTGTTTGTTTGTTTGTTTGTTTGTTTGTTTGTTTGTTTGTTTGTTTGTTTTTTGTCCCACCAGGACATGCACACCTCACAAGTTCCCGGCTCTCTCGACTCGGTTGAAGACGGCTTTCTAGAAGAAGGCGAGGGCAGTGAGGCACAGTCCCCCGTCCCTCGACGCCCCTCGCGATGCCCCTCCTTCTTGGACTAACCCTCTTCAGAGGAGCCGTGAGAGCCAGGAACTTGTGAGTTTTGTATGTCCAGTCAGGCATCATTCATACCTGGTCTGTAGGAAGTTCCTGTCAGAAGGAGGTGGCACCGCGAGGGCGTCGAGGGGCGGAAGGCGGTGCCTTAGTGCCTCCCTCCTTCTGACATTGTAAAGGGACCCTAACTTTATTACTTTTTTAATAATAGGATGTATGTATGTATGTATGTATGTTTGTTTGTTTGTTTGTTTGTTTGTTTGTTTGTTTGTTTGTTTGTTTGTTTTTTGTCCCACCAGGACATGCACACCTCACAAGTTCCCGGCTCTCTCGACTCGGTTGAAGACGGCTTTCTAGAAGAAGGCGAGGGCAGTGAGGCACAGTCCCCCGTCCCTCGACGCCCCTCGCGATGCCCCTCCTTCTTGGACTAACCCTCTTCAGAGGAGCCGTGAGAGCCAGGAACTTGTGAGTTTTGTATGTCCAGTCAGGCATCATTCATACCTGGTCTGTAGGAAGTTCCTGTCAGAAGGAGGTGGCACCGCGAGGGCGTCGAGGGGCGGAAGGCGGTGCCTTAGTGCCTCCCTCCTTCTGACATTGTAAAGGGACCCTAACTTTATTACTTTTTTAATAATAGGATGTATGTATGTATGTATGTATGTTTGTTTGTTTGTTTGTTTGTTTTTTGTCCCACCAGGACATGCACACCTCACAAGTTCCCGGCTCTCTCGACTCGGTTGAAGACGGCTTTCTAGAAGAAGGCGAGGGCATTGAGGCACAGTCCCCCGTCCCTCGACGCCCCTCGCGATGCCCCTCCTTCTTGGACTAACCCTCTTCAGAGGAGCCGTGAGAGCCAGGAACTTGTGAGTTTTGTATGTCCAGTCAGGCATCATTCATACCTGGTCTGAAGGAAGTTCCTGTCAGAAGGAGGTGGCACCGCGAGGGCGTCGAGGGGCGGAAGGCGGTGCCTTAGTGCCTCCCTCCTTCTGACATTGTAAAGGGACCCTAACTTTATTACTTTTTTAATAGTAGGATGGATGGATGGATGGATGGATGGATGGATGGATGGATGGATGGATGGATGGATGTATGTATGTTTGTTTGTTTGTTTGTTTGTTTGTTTGTTTGTTTGTTGTCCCACCAGGACATGCACACCTCACAAGTTCCCGGCTCTCTCGACTCGGTTGAAGACGGCTTTCTAGAAGAAGGCGAGGGCAGTGAGGCACAGTCCCCCGTCCCTCGACGCCCCTCGCGATGCCCCTCCTTCTTGGACTAACCCTCTTCAGAGGAGCCGTGAGAGCCAGGAACTTGTGAGTTTTGTATGTCCAGTCAGGCATCATTCATACCTGGTCTGTAGGAAGTTCCTGTCAGAAGGAGGTGGCACCGCGAGGGCGTCGAGGGGCGGAAGGCGGTGCCTTAGTGCCTCCCTCCTTCTGACATT
>NC_140609.1:144561-147061 GCF_057381915.1 Diplotaxodon limnothrissa | reverse complement strand
TAAGTAATCAAAAAGTAAGAATGGTAATGAAGGAAATAAATTAAAATGAAATAAATTTTTTTAAATTCTTTTGTTACGTATTAGTTTTGTATTTATGAATTAAAAATAAAGCGAATCAAATTAAATTAAATAAAAGCAAATTGCAATATGTGCCGCCGCGACGTTTCGGCCCTGAAAAGGGCCTTCTTCAGGCTATGGCACAAAAAACAAGCAAAACAAACTTCTGTGTGTTTGGGTTAGGGTTAGGGTTAGGGTTTGGGGAAAGAAAGGGGTCCCAGGCAGAAGTCTGGGTCCCCTGATGCACGCTCACTCGACTGGGGTAGGCACTGATGCCCCCGGATCAAAAAATTGCCCATCATTGGGTAGTAGTGGCCATTAGTTGTTCTATTGAGCCCGTCGCGACGTTTCGGCGTTACTTCGCCTTCATCAGGCTGGGCTCAATGAGGGTAGGGACTGGTTTGTCCTCTATTTATACTTTTTCTTTTCTTAGCTTTTCTTTCTGACTTTTTTGTCTTTACTTTTTTCTGTTCCTTCTTACTTAGGTTTTTTCTTGGCTTTTTAATTTTTTCTGTACTTAGTTTTTTCTATGTTTCTCTCTTTTCCTCTTTTCCTCTCAACCCTACTTGGGGAGCTTTCTTACTCTCTCTCTTTTTTTCTCAACCCTACTTGGGGAGCTTTCTTTCTATCCTTTTTCTTTATGGCACCCCCTATTCCTTAGTCCACTCTGTCTATCATCTTGTTTTTCTGGCACCCCCATCCTTAGTAACCACTCTATTTAGGCTTAGGGGTTAGGTTAGGGGAAATTGAAACTCCTCCCTCGTTTAAGAGGGCAGGAGTATGTGCACGCTCCGCACCATGACCCTTCCCGAGACCCGTTACGTTGTTGCCACCCCATCTACCGTATCCGGCAGTCCCCAGGTCCGAATTGAGGTAAGTACCGTCCTTTTCTTTTTTAGGTTCAGGTAAGTACCAATTTATATTTAATTTTGCCAAATTTGTGTTTTATTTGTCCTGTTATTTAGGTTTTTAACTGTTTTTTAATAAAATTTGTTTTTGCTCAATGAATTTAGTCTCTGTGTCGTTTTTATTTCCAATTTTTAGGTTTTTAAACTTCTTTTATCCATAAATTATCCAATGTTTAGGTTATAAATTTAGGATGTTCCAATTTTTAGGATTCAATTTGTAGGCCAGTAAATCAATATTTAAATGAAAAAACATCAAAAGAAATCCCCCCCGAAAATAACAAACTAAAATAACAAACTAAAACAACAAACAAAAACACGTTTTAGTGCTGACGCATGGCTGTAGCTACGTTTCGGCTGGATTGTGCCTTCTTCAGGCTGTGCACATGCGTCGCTGGCCAAATTAAAATGAAGAGACTCTTCTCTGCCCCTCCTTTTATATGTGCTGTGGCTCCTCCCTCCAGCAGCCGCTGAAAGTACCGGATGTACGTCACTTTGCTTTTTTCTGTTTTTGTGTTTTTCTCCTTTTCTTTTTCTGATTTTTCCTTTTTCTTTTTTCTTGCTGCTTACTTTTACTTAATCTTTTGCTTCCCTTCTTTCCTTCTCTCCTTTCCTACCTTTTCTTTGCCTTCTTCCCTTTGTCTCCTAATCCCTGAATCCCTTCCTTTTGCCTTAAAGTCCCTCCTTACTCTTCTCCCCTCCATTGACTTTCCCTTGACAGTCCCTGTTTTCTGGCCTATATTTGTCTTTGCTTTGGCTTTATTTCTGTGTTTCTGTGGCCCATCTATAATTTTCCCTCTCTTGGGGTATCATCATCCGCAACTGGGGATGTTTTCTAATTTTCCCTCTCTTGGGTTTCTATTTTCCCTCTCTTGGGGTATCATCATCCGCAACTGGGGATGGAATTGGGGTACCTGCACAAAGGGGTCAGCATTGGGGTTGGGGTTAAGGTCAGGGCTTAGGCTGGGGATGGGACTAAAGATAGGGCATTAGTCATGGGGCTTGGTTAAGGTTAGGGTAAGGATGTGGGATGGGGATAGACTAGGCCAACTCGGCATTGGGGATCAAATTTGGGGTCCAAATTAGGGGTCAGAGGAATTCAATTAGGCATCCTGAGCGAGATGCAGAATAGAGGTAAGGGGTGACCGGACAAGGAATGGAAATGGCTTCGGCAACGGGCCCCAGTCAATCTGGGAAACCCAGCGGGTCCATGGCAGGACCTGGCGGGTAAGGTTAGGGGAAATTGAAACTCCTCCCTCGTTTAAGAGGGCAGGAGTATGTGCACGCTCCGCACCATGACCCTTCCCGAGACCCGTTAGGGTTAGGGTTAGGGGTTAGGGTTAGGGTTAGGGGTTAGGTTAGGGGAAATTGAAACTCCTCCCTCGTTTAAGAGGGCAGGAGTAGGGGTTAGGGTTAGGGGTTAGGGTTAGGGTTAGGGTTAGGGTTAGGGGGTTAGGGTTAGGGGTTAGGGAATGAAGACTGACTCCTCCCCCCTCTTTCGAAGGCAGGAGGACGTGCACGGTCCATCCCCCAGGTGA
>NC_140609.1:75258-141961 GCF_057381915.1 Diplotaxodon limnothrissa | reverse complement strand
GGGTTTTAACAGGATTCTTGGGATAATGAATGTTAAGCGGTAGATATCAGCACCTCTATGGGGCAATTTTGCATGGTTGTTGTCCAACATCTTTTACATGAAATCATAGTACTGCTTATTTATCTTAGAGTGTGGCAGAGAGCAGTAAAATGTTTTTTTTTGGCATACCCTCTGTTGGTTAGCACCCGTGTCCTTGGGTAACAGAAACACATAGGTTATCTTTAAAACCTATGTGCCCATTTTCTGTTTGTAGTGCTCCTTATCTGTGGATGGAACATGTTTCATATTGTTCCCAGTGTGAAGAAAGACTGACGGACCTACTTTTTATCCAGTAGGAATGTTTGTCAGGAGTGAAATAGGTTGCATCTGTGCAATTGTTTGGCGACCTGTCAGTTTGAAGTTTCTGTTACGCTCACATCACTTTGACGTGGGTTCAGATAGCTTGGATATCCATGTCTTCATTATGTTCACAGCAGAAGGCTCGTGGGTTGGACACACTCAGCAGATACTTTATTAGATACACCTTGTCAGTATTAGGTTGGACACTCTTTTGCCTTCAGAGCTGTTTTAATTCTTCATGGCATAGATTCAACAAAGTACTGGAAACATTCCTCAAAGATTGATCGTGGCATGATGGCCTCATGCAGTTGATGCAGATTTGTCAGCTGTGCATTCACGATGGGAATCTCCCATTGCGTCATATACCAAAGGTGATCTATCTGATTGAGATCCCCTGACTGTGGAGACTTTCCTGTTAGCTCACAAGAGTAGCACCTGATATGGTCCTCTGCTGCTCTAGCCCAAATTCTTCAAGGTTCACGGTTCAAAGTAATGCAAAAGTGGTTTTTAAGAAGAAGTTATCTGTTTTACTGTTGCCTTCTTGTCAGCTCAAAGCAGTCTCTGGTCGGGTCTGGTATCAACAAGATATTTTCACCCAGAGAACTGTCTCTCATTGGATATTTCCTCTTTTTTGGACCATCCCTTGGGATAACCCTAGAGATGGTAATACAGAAATATCCTAGTAGATCAGGAGTTTCCAAAATACTCAGACCAGTCCTTCTGTCAACAACAACCATGCCTAACGTGTCTTAAATCTTCTTTCTTTTCCATTTTGATGCTCAGTTCTTCTGTGAGTACCCTGCCGAGATCCACTTTCTGGGTAAATTATTCATTATGAGAGCAGTTAATCTCCTTTTGAAGCTTGTGGATGTGCACAACAATTCTACCTAACAGTGAGAGGTCAATTCAGGGTCCAGTGGTTTGATCTCACTCACAGTCCTGCATGAATGAATTCACAGCACCATGTCCTGTTCTCATCTGTTCTTCAAGGGGTTTTCCTCTGAAGCCTCTGTGTTTGTTTAAGGGCTGTGTTTTTCTGTGGCTGGGATAGTTCCTAATTGGTCAGTTGCTGGCTTTGCACATTTGTTCTCCAAACCTGCAGAGGATACCTCAGTCTTGACCTGCTGATTTTGATGGCTATCATTGTGAATGAAGTAAGGATTACAGCTAGGTCATTGGATTCCACCACTGATCAACTTAGAGATTGTAGCTACATGATGCCCTTATTTGGGCATGTCCATTTTTCCTGAGGTTGTGTAGAAGCTTTTGGAAAAAGGGATGAGTACCACTGGCTGTTTCCAGAGAGGATCCTGGGAGGAAGTTATCTTGTTCAGCTTCCTATTTCTTCAATAGCAAGTCTGCTAGGTCAAAAAGCTCTTTTTTAAAGTTTTGCATTAAGAGCTGTTTCAGTAGCTCTAGATGCACCATAACATTGTTCTAGCCATTCTGATATCATTTTCAGCTCAGCTGCTGGGTGGTTTGTATGAGGAGATAATTGATTCAACCTTCATGCTCTGAGGTTTCTTTTCTAAACCACTTCACAAGCAGGTGAAGCTCTTCTGCTGCAGTTAATTCTTAAACCTTTAGCACCAAAAATGAATGATGTCCAGTAGTTCTCCACTTTATCATTATACTTTCTTTGACCTCTGTTAATGAGAAGCAACAAAAGGAACGAATCTTGGTCAGGAAGAAGAAATACTCTTGTACACATTTAAGGCTATTCATCATCTCTCTCCTCCATATCTCTCTGATCTGGTTCAGATCACTGCCCCATCTCGATGTCTTAGATCTTCTTCTTCCCTTTCTCTCTCCGTCCCTTCCCCCCGTCTTGCCACCATGGGGAGCAGGGCTTTCAGCTGCTCTGCTCCACGACTCTGGAATTCCCTACCTCCTGATTTAAGAAATATCTCTTCCATCTCTCTCTTTAAGTCCCAACTCAAAACTCACTTGTTGTCTTATGCTTTTATGATTGTGTAAACTGCTTGCTTTTATGCTTCTTTTTTTATTCTGTTGTTGTGTAGCTCTTGGGGCTATGCTAGCATTCATGTCTTATTGTTCTGGCCCGCTGTCCTACATCAAAGCTGGGAAATAGCATGGTGAACTGTAGAAGATGTTTTGGCCACATCTTCAAGCATGACTTGTGCTTCTGACCGTCTCTTCTTGTTGATCTTTAATGACATGCCTGGAATCATCATGGTGTATTCGCTGACTGGGAGAGTGCTCTGGATGATACGTTGTCACAGCAAACAATATAAGTAAAAAAACATGCATTTATGTATGTATACTCACAGTTGGAGCTTAAAAGTTAACCCAGTGCTGAAGTGCCGAAAACCTCAGCTCCTCTTGATGCCCCTTAAGGTTGGCTAGAAAAAAATGAATAAAAGCAACAATTAGATATTTTTTATATAACAGAAAACAAGAAGAAAAACCGAGAAGGACTTCTAAATGTACAGATTTAGCTTTCATTAGTTCCAGCACAAAGAAAACACGTCCTTCCAGGTGCTCTATGCTCCAGCTGTTAGCTGTAATTGACTTTATAAATCAGGACATCGCGGCGACTGTGCATCTGCCTATTTATATTTCCTGCTGCCCAGCAGCCAGCAGTATATTATTGTGAGCTTTAATTCATACTCCTACTACCCACAGGTGTGGCTGTGTGGAGGCAGTATGGAGGTGCTGCCTTGCTCCAGAGTGGCTCATATTGCACGAATGAAGAAACCTTACCACAGTAACATAGCTTTCCACACACGCCTTAATGCCCTGCGTGTGGCAGAGGTCTGGATGGATGAGTACAAGTCCAATGTCTACCTGGCCTGGAACATCCCCATGGAGGTGAGAACGGCATTTTTCTGCACCAAGACCTCTCTTAGAGAGGATGCTGTCAGTCATGCTTGTCTGTTTGTGACTATCAGATGTCCATGTTCAGAGCCAAACAGTTTTTCTTTTGGTTCCACAATTTATGTAGAGACTTTAGGCATAATAACTTCCTTTGCTCTTGCAGAACCACGGTATTGATTACGGAGACATATCACAGAGGGTTGCACTGAGGAAGAGTCTGCAATGTAAGAGCTTTCACTGGTACCTAGACAACGTTTACCCAGAGATGAGGAGGTACAACGATACGCTGTTCTACGGTGAGGTGAGCCATGAAGGACAAAGACACAGGAAAAAGTAAGTTTGTAGATGTAAGATCTGATGTACAAATTAAACCACTGAAATTAAATAAATGATACTTACACAAAGTCCTAAGAAACTTGTATCTCCTCCACAGACCAAAATATAACAAGAAAGCAGGGACTCAGACAGCATGTACATCCACATCTTCTCAGCTGTTAATAGAAAATAAATGAGATTTAGAACTTTGTCTGATCC
Organism: Diplotaxodon limnothrissa; assembly: GCF_057381915.1. Classification (NCBI taxonomy): domain Eukaryota; kingdom Metazoa; phylum Chordata; class Actinopteri; order Cichliformes; family Cichlidae; genus Diplotaxodon; species Diplotaxodon limnothrissa. The sequence goes on along the minus strand of NC_140609.1, from coordinate 138,250 downwards.
ACACTGACACATCCTTGTTTTTAGCCTTTATACATTTTTAATCGGTAATTATTTTGGGGAATATTCATATTTTATGAATTAAGTCTGACTCTTTTTTTTTGTGTATTTAAGGTCCGCAATTCTAAAGCAAGCCACCTGTGTATGGATCAGGGTGTGAAGGAGAACCACACAGCCACCCTGCACCCATGCCATGGGTGGGGTCCTCAGGTACAACACTCTTCCTCACCACCATACTAAAGAGTATACTCCATCTTTTTCCAGTTGCTTTGCTTTCTCATGAAAACATACAGTGAGCTTCTCCGGTGATGTGATTTGCAGCTGTGTCTCAATCACAGGCTCAGCTGAAATCCTCCAAGGAGCGAGTTCTGCTGTCAGAATAAAATTGTGTCTTGCACTTTTTGTGTTGAAGCCCTGAGTCAGCCAGTGTCAGCTCTTCATCCCTTCAGCCCTAAGGGCCTCTCTTTTTAGCTCACAGTGGTAAACAGGTGCTTTAGGCAGAAAGTCAAGGCTTCAGTGGTAAAATGCTAAAGGAGCTAAAATTTCAATTCAATTCTGGAAAAATGAGTGCCGCTGATAGGTTTGTAGCTTGAACCCATCCGCTGGAACGTTAAAGGCAATATAATTACACTGCAAAGCAAGACACGAAGTAGGCAAGCTTCATGTTACTCGTGCACGGGAGAGAACCGGACAATCGCCGTTCCTTCGCTTGGCCCCAGTTGCTCTCGTCCGTCCTCCCGTACCACTGTCCTTTTATTGAGGTTACATGAATATGCATAAGTTCGTTAACATATGACGTCTACATACACACAAAGAGTAATAAATTCAAATTCAAATTTTATTTGTCACATACACAGTCATACACAGTACGATATGTAGTGAAATGCTTGGACAACTGCTCGTGACCTAAAGAAAACAAAAAAGGAAAGGCTATGAATAAGGTAGGAAATAAATATGAAAAATTAAAAAGGGGTAAATTTAACTAGGAAGGAATAAAATATAAATTAAGGTTAAAAATGAAATAACTGTACAACACAAATTAGAATGAAGGGTAAATTTAACTGGGAAGAATAAGATAAAATATATAAATTAAAGTTGAAAATAAAATAACTGTACAACAAAATACACCAATACACAGTATAGAACTATATAAGAATGTATGAAGAAATCTAAATATAAATAAATATATACACAATAACAGCAGCTGTACAAGTATTAACCGGAAATGAAGAATATAGTGACCAGTGTTGTGCAAAAACAAAGTCCAGAAAGTCCAGTGTGTGTGTAAGAACTGTATGTGTGGGTCAGTACTGTGTGGTGGTGTGATTGAGAGACCGTATCGCCTGCGGGAAGAAGCTCCTCCTCAGTCTCTCTGTGTTGGTCTTCAGGGAGCGGAATCGCTTTCCTGACCTCAACAGAGAGAACAGTCTGTTGTTGGGATGGCTGAGGTCCTTCACGATCTTCCTGGCCTTGGTCCAGCACCGCCTGCTGTAGATTGAGTGCAGGTCAGGGAGCTCGGAGCGGATGGTGCGCTCAGCTGACCGCACAACCCTCTGTAGAGCTCGTCTGTCCTGCATGGTGCTGTTCCCGAACCAGGTTAAGATGTTTCCCGCCAGGATGCTCTCTATGGTGCACGAGTAAAAGTTCCTGAGCACTTTGGAGGGCAGTTGGAAGTCTCTCAAGCGTCTGAGGTGGTAGAGACGCTGACGGGCCTTTTTCACCACGGTGTTGATGTGACAGGACCATGACAGGTCCTGCGTGATGTGAACTCCGAGGTATTTGAAGCTGTCCACTCTCTCCACTGGGCACTCGTTGATGACGGGGGTCTGGTAGTTCCTCTCCTGCTTAGTGCTGAAGTCCACTATCAGCTCCTTTGTCTTACTGACGTTTAGAAGGAGGTTGTTCCTCTGGCACCAGTTCTCCAGATTCCTAATCTCCTTCAGGTAGGCCGTCTCGTTGTTATCAGAGATCAGGCCCACCACGACGGTGTCGTCAGCAAACTTGATGATGGTGGTGGAGCTGGTAGTGGCCACACAGTCATATGTGTACAAAGAGTACAGCAGGGGGCTCAGAACACACCCCTGGGGGGCTCCAGTGCTGAGAGTGGTGGAGGCTGAGACATGTCCGCCCATCCTTACTGCGTGCGTGTGTGTGTGTGTGTGTGTGTGTGTGTGTGTGTGTGTGTGTGTGTGTGTGTGTGTCTGTGTGTGTGTGTGTGTGTGTGTGGACTGCTGATCAAAGGGTCAAACATCCTTGGTCAGGAAGAGGGTAGCCTCCCCCTCACCCTAGATGGTTCATCCTAGATAACACGGTGAGGAAGTCCTGCAGTTCATCTAAACAAAGACTAGACTAGAACAGACGCAACTACGTTAATCCTACCATAAAACAATAAAACACGGTATGACCTCTCATGCTCCCAAAGTGCTGTCTAATACACACACAGTTTGCAGACTATCAAGGATCAAAACCTCTACCAATCTACAATTAATTACAAAACTCTAAGCATATATAAGTAAATATTTCTAAGCATAAATGACAATCAACAATACAAATCGAACAGCCGCATCACACTTTCTTCACAAGACATGCTTCAGTTGCATTTTTTAAAGTTATCCTTTTGATGGAACAAAAAGTCTTCAGTTTTTATTAGACCACCAGTTTTTCACACTTGCACTTCCACGGAGATAAAAGCGACCCCATGGTGTCTTAGCGTGGGTTCTCTCCAGGTAGTCCGGCTTCCTCCCACAGTCCGATGACATGCACGTTAGGTTAAATGGTGACTGGCTGTAGGTGTGTATGCAAAACAGATAAAGCACATAAGTGCATAAAATAAAGTGCGATATGAATATCTGTGAAAAGATGAATGTAACTTGTAGTGGTCAAAGATACTAGAAAAACATTTTAATAAATACTCTGTTCTTAAGAAGAAGCAGTGACATCTAGGGACCACAAGTGGGATTTTTTAAGATTTTGAGTCCAAACGCTGTTAAATCACCTAACTTTTGTATGATGTACTGCAAACAGGATGCAGTTACTCTGCAAAAAGACCCAAACTGGGCTGACTGGGTGGTTGATGGAAAGCTTTATCTTTATATCTTTTGCAAGGCATTGCAACCACTATTCATGCTTTGTTAGGAACAGAATGCGATATAAACAATTTCCCAATCAGTCTTTATCGTCAGCACACTCAAAGCCTCAGAGCTAGATGCAACCAAAGGAACTGTTTTATCTGCACTGCTAAAGTGGAAATTACTATTAATCTGAACGAAAAAGCTGAAGTGAAAGACACAAAGGTTAGAAAACAGAGCGGGAAGAATCTGACTCACTTCTGCTTTTTCTTTCTGTCAAGTTGAGAAAACTGCAGAATTTGGTGTATATAAAATGTTAGGGCTATATGTGGGTTAGAACTCTGCTGAAACAACACTGTGATTAGCAGTGATGTACAGGAAAATCTTTGTGTTTAGCACTCAGTGAAGAACAAAGACATGTTTTGCCTCTCAGCAGTATTGGGAACAACACCATCCTCTTGTTCAAAGCAGCAAAAAAAAAACCCAACAGCTTGCATAATCAAGGAAAATTCCTGCCAGGTTACCTTCAACTTGTACATCATCACATACTTATTTCATCGTTAGCTAATAAAGAGAAGAGTATTCACTCAGCCAGTTCAGTAACTTTCCGTTTACTGTATGTGTGACGTATCTGTTTTCCTCTTAGTTAGGACGCTACACTAAAGAAGGTCAGCTGTTTCTGGGACCCCTAGGCAGCACTGGTGAGGACACTCGTTGTGTGGTGTACGATCAGATGAGCAACTTTCCTCAGCTCCTCAATTGTGAAAAGGTGACCAACGTGAAACAGAAGACATGGCATTTCTCTCAGGTCAGAAGTGTAAAGAAATCTCTTTTTCAATGATATAACTGAGTGTTTATAAGAGAAACTAAAATTTACTGGCATAGAGTTGAGAGGAAAAGTATCTATATGTCAGATTTTAAAAGGGACCTATTGAGCTCATGTCTGGGTCCATTCTTTTTTCTCTTGGACTCTAATATGAGAGTAGCTTTGCATGAATCTTCATTTCTCTCATACTCAGCATTGCTGCAGCCCCGTAGTTCATGCTTTATCTGACAGAACCGCCTTTATATTCCGAATACCTCCGTTGAAGCCACCTTTCTTTGTGTTAAAACCCTCACAAACAGAAGGTTTTAACACCGGGGCCAGTAGGACTTCACAGATAGATCTGTCTGTTTGTGATGACTATATTAGGATATCATCTCTGCTATTACTGAAATCAAAGCAGTCTGGTTAACGGGGATTATTTGCACATAAATTGAGACTTTGGCTATGATTAATATGAACAATAACTGTTGTAAAATTATATTTATGCTAGAAAATAAGGGGTCCTCTTAAGACAACTAAACCCAGACTGCTTAAAGGGTAACAAGCGACTCAATATACCTTTTACTTTGGCATTGATTCTCTTTTTCTTTTAATGTGAAAAACCTTTTGTAAGTCAATTTTCTGTTGGTCTTTTAGTTCTGTTTGGGTAACCTTTAAAAACTAAAGAGTTACAGCCTGTAGCACGGGAAGAGGAGAGCTTGAACAGTGATGCTGCAGACCTTCTGCCACATCGATTCTTTGTCACACAGCAGGACAAGCAGTGAAGAGTCCTGCAGACGTAGAAGTCTTAGGGAAATAGGGAGACCTTACTTATTTTATATAGATGTAAGGTAAAAAGTTAGTGCCATTTGTTTAAGAAAGAGGTTGCAACAGTTCACATAAGGCCCGGTCTGGTTACATACTGTTCTGTCACCATCACGCATTGTTCACAGACCATCTGTGAAATCTGTTAAAACCAAAGTATTGTATCTCCTTCTGCCTTGCAGAACGAATCGATCATAAATCGGGCTACTGGACGCTGTCTGGAGGTGGTGCCGGCTAATGTTTACTCCGGCCACCTGCTGGTCCTGCAGCCCTGCTCGGGGCAGAGGTGGACCATCAAGAACACTATGAAGCAGTGATCGCCTGGCCAGTTTCATTGGGACCAATTACAAAGGCTATTTCCAAGAGCTGTCACCTGACGTTACCTTGGCCAGTGGACAATCAATGATGCGGGGGCTCCTTAGCTTTTGAAATAAGACTCAAAAATAGATGGCTTTAAGGAGACGAGTGATGAGGTGGTTTGGAAACAATTGATGTTTTTTTGTTTTTGTTAGTTTTTTTTTAAAAACATGGACATTCAACGTGGTGAAAGTTTAGCATGAGGACCATTTCTCTATATGAATTTTACAAACTTTCAATGTGATGTTGCCATAATTCCTGTGTGCCACTTCTTTACAGTGTTTAAGTTTTAGTAGACATTTAATCGACCAAAAGCGTGTTCTTTCTTATGTGAAGGGGAAAAAAAGTTTCCATCTTCCATCAGTCTTTCTGCAATATTTCATTCATTTTGTGCCACGGACCGGCCCTAAATAACTAAAATGTGTTCATAACACACGGGAAAAGACACAGGGGAACTGAGGTAACGATAAAAACAATAAATATGAACGATAAAACGAAGAAAAAAACCCCCGGTAAACCATAAATTGCACACCTGAACCTCAACACTCGCGGCCCGGTACCAAACGACTCACGGACCGGTACCAGTGCATGGCTCGGGGGTTGGGGACCGCTGGTCTATGGTACTTAGAAATTAAGGAATGGCTACTCGTGACAGGAGAAAATTTTACACAGTTTAGCAAAAATGCCTGAAAAGTGATTCTTATGTTTTTCAGAAAATTCAAATCCTTGTAAATATTTATAATTTGAAGAAAAATATGCTAAAAATATTACTTGGTGTACTTTTTTTTTCAAATCACCCCAACAAGGACTCTGGGCTAAATCTCACTTCTATGTTTTATGGATTCTGACTTTTATTGCTATTTTTCCACCAAGCATTCTGTAGCATCAGATGCAATATATCTCGTAGCATGAAGTACTGTAAGCAGTTGGGTACAAAGTTTCTTTGCGCTAAGTTAATTTATTTGGTTAACTGCTGTGTGCCATAACTACTGAAAACCTAGTCAAACATAGGAAGCACTTTTTTGGACAAAGGGTTGGAACATGAACGAGAGAGGAGGATTGAATCAGGAATGCACAAAAGTACCAATAGTGGAAATGCAGGAGGCCTTAAAGGCTGAAATTATTAACGTACTGAGATGTATATGATGTCATATATTAAATTGCATAAGTGTGATCAGCTGGATTTTTGCTCCCAAGATTGTCTTCCAATAAACAACTGGTTTCCTGGGTTGTGCTTTGTTACTGTGTTTTAGGATACATCTGCAGTCTTTAAATTTGTCATACTTTAATTAGTATGCTTATTTTTTTCAGTTTAATTTTATTTTCAAGCTTGTTTGTAATTTTTTGCTGCTAAACTCATGCTTTATTTTGCTTTTCTGGACTATAAATAAGGTAGAGACAGCAAAGATGAGCTACCATGCTGGCCTGCTCTCCTTTTAACTGCTCCATCCATTTTCATGGTTGTGGTCAAAATATTTTCGGCATGCTGTGAGATTAGTCCTCAAAATCATCCCCCAAAATAGACTACTTCAAAAGAGATTTCACCCTCAGCTTCCAGCTGCATGGCATCTGCTGTAACTTACACCAACTCGACTTAAGAGTACTTTCATCACATTTTTTATAAAAGCGCTTCTACACAATATTACCCAGCCACAAATAAAGCAGCCAGGTGGCCGAACATTAAAGGGACTGTTCTATAAATGACAAGTTATGGGTTCAATCCTGAAGCAACCATATGTCCTGTAAATAGTGTCCTTGAATCAGACACTGACCTCCTACTGCTTACTCTCGCTAAACTGCTCTGGATGAAGCATCAGCTTAAATGCTTAAGATGTAAATAAAACAGGAGGAGACTGCTGGGAGCACAAGGGCCTGTTTCTAGCAGAGAGGGGGAGAGAGGAGTGAGGCGGCTCTGAGGGACAGAGCCTGCATGCTAACATAACACTGAATGCTGATCAGACTCTTAACGAAGAGACTGCTCATCGTTCTCTGGCGTGAAATAGGATTACCATATGTTGGTTAAAGTCCTGCTAAATGTAAGCCAGCAGTAAATGCTAACAAGGACAAACTGATCAAATAAACTCACTGCGTTACTTAGATAAGGTTGTATTTATGGGGATGGAAATTTGTATAATTTGTAGATTTTAGCATGTAAAAAAATGGAGCTATTTTTAAAGGATGACAAAAAATCTAGAAAATGAATGTAATTCATTGACATTATTGTATCATAGTTTGCATTGTTCTGACCAGCAGTGTCCTGCAGCTCCCTGTGAGCACTTAATGAAAGAGGTTATGGTTTAATGTCAGAGCAGAGAACTCACAGTTGTCAAATATGATTTTGCTCTAATATGCACCATGTGGCGCTGTATGTTTTCTGTGATTGGAGGGTAGTGTCACTGCAGCTGTCACCCCAGCCTGCTCTCTGCTCTGCCTCGGGAAAAAAGCAGCAGAGATACAGATGTAATTACTTGACAGAACAGCAACACTGTATGAAAATGTGACAATTTCATAAAACCCACTGCAGCAAGGGTAACAGATGATACAACACACAATACTGTGCACAACTCTTTAGGCACAGATGTTGGCAGCGAAGCATGGTGAAGCATCCCGCTGTTTTAGTTTTTGTTGTTTTGGGGGTTTTTTTGCAGAGAGCATGTCAAAACTAGAGACTAGAACTACAATTAGATCTTTTATCATGCAAAATAATCAGATCGCTTAAGTTCATTCTGTAGCGTGACAATGACCCCAAACAGAGCCAGAGTAATAGCTTCAGAACATGTACTGAATGTGCTTTATTAAAGGGTTTTTATCAGACTGTGATTTACGTTTACTTCACCTTATGTGTTCATTGTTGAGTAAAAGCTATTGATACCAATTATTTTTATACTATATCCTCACTTCACAGTGAGAATCAAAATCTGTTTCTTCTTTCTTTTGTACTAAACATGTTCTCACACTCTGGAGCCATTTTGGTAACATCTCCAGGCACTTATTTGTCCAATTATTTTTAAGCTATATCTATATTAACTTTAATTTCAGTGATCATAAAAGTTATATACTAGAATAAAAACAGTTTTAAAGTTTTAGAATAGAATAGGATAAACCTTTAATACTGCACAGATGAGAAATTTGGGTGTTACCCAGCTCTTATGGCAAGGGGAATATAAAATATAAAATTGAAAAATTTATAAATTATAAAATTTGCTGACTTTGCACCAAAATGGCTCCAGAGTGTGAGAACATGTTTAGTACAAAAGAAAGAAGAAACAGATTTTGGTTCTCACTGTGAAGTGAGGATATAGTATAAAAATAATTGGTATCAATAGCTTTTACTTTTACTTTTACTGTTAGCGCCGGTGTCCTTCTATTATAGTGATACTAAACAAGGCAGGAAATTATATTTTTATTCTACAAAATGAAATGAATGTATCTACTCTGCAGAAGTGTTTGTGAATTTCAACAGATCGATTAGCTTGCTGCATTATATGTATGAACTGCATTTTTATCAGTTGCAGTTTCACCATCTCAGTGCCTAATGCTTCCCTCTTGTGGTGTCATGGTGGTTAGAAATAAATATGATATGTTATATGAAGTATATAATAAAAGCAAAGGCTTCACGTAAAGAGGGATTGGGACAGCTTTTAAGCAGGGTGACCTGCAGTATCCCACTGATTAACAGCCTCAACTGACACGTTCATGATGACTTTTGCTTTGTTCCCATTCCTCAGATCGATTTTCCCTTTATAAGGTTTGCTAAACCAGATGCTATATTTATGCTAAAAGTGGCCATAAAGAGTAAGGTCAGAAGGAGGAAAGGTAATACAGCAATGAAGAATAAAGGCAAAGTCAAAGACCGATTCCAGCTTTAAAAGCTATCTATGTATTTTTTTGTACATAGATTTATATGAAAAAGATGATCTGATTTCTAGCAGCAAAGGGCACATGCAAAAAAGCATTGGCAGGATAAATTCAGTTAAAGCAGTTAAATCAGTGCAAAGGTACAGAAAAATACTTATATTAGTTTGGAAATCAACAAGCAAAGAAATCCAGATAGATGTGATTTTTCCCATTCAATAGTACTTTTAATGTTCATAATTAAAAATGCTTTTGATTAATTTTGTCAGTAGGAGTAAAAGTTTGATGATTTTTTTCTCAGTTTTACTGCTCCATTAATAATAAGTGTTTAATAATTAATAATAAGTGAATCCAAGTTTTACCCCAATGTTTCCACCATTCCTCTCACCTAACCCTCATTTCCTCTTCAGGCCTTGCCTTTCAACCACACACACCCTCTACAGCAAATTAACAATATCTGAAAGTCATGTCCTTAAGAAATAAGAGGGGAAAATCGAGTTAAGACCCAACACAGGACCTGAAAGGTGCATCTAGCCCTTCAGCTGATTCATCTACCGTTTGCTGAACCCTTGTCAGAAATTGTTAGAAGAAGAAGAAGCTATTCTTAAGGATGGGAAACTCTTGATTGATGGAATCTTGAATATAGAAAAGTAACAATGGATTTTAATCCACAATGTAATGCCATTGGGAAAGCATGTGATTGGCAAATGCATCATTTTTCAGGATAGCAATGATCCCCAAAATACTGTCAGTACAGTAAAAGCATACCTGGATAGAAAAACATACAATAGAACAGCATCAGTCATGGCTTGGCCTCCCCAGAGCCCAGACCTCAATATTACTGAAGCAGTGTGGGATCATTGTGACACGAGAACGGAACAAAAGGCGGACAACACCCAAAGACGTGCTCTGAATATCCTTCAAGAAGCCTGGAAAACTGTTCCTGTGGAAATGACAAGAAAACTAGAACTGAAGAATAACAGTTACAATGCCAAATATTGACTTTCAAGCTTGTTATATTGTTATAAACTCTATTTTACGTATATTTCCATTTATGTTTGCACATGTTCAATAAAATCATTGCTCCTGAGGCAACGAGGAATGGCTAAAGATTTCTGCCACTACTCCATAACAAACATCAACTAAAAGTGTTTGATAAATGCATTCTATTTGCTTTTTTAAAAATCACAAAGTGAGAGATTTTTTTTCAATTTAAGTGAGCATTATGTTAATGTTTTAAATGTCATGGCATAGGATCAGATCGCTTCAAAGTAAATTATATTTTGAAATGTACAATCCCTTAAACACTGTGTCCTGATCTTGAACTAATAACTACTGAGATCTCAAGTCTACTGCATAATAAGACAAACAGCACCATTTAGAAAATTTCTTTTTATTGCAAGTATTCTTAATGCTTTGATGTTTTGTACAGATTTTCATATTTACAGTGATAATTAGTATTCGTCTAATAAATAATACAACTGAAAGTCATTCTCTAGCCTACATGTTTAAATATTGCACGTGCAAAGTATGTATAATATGTGCTTGTCCAATAGATATGCTGTCTTAGCAGCTATTTACAATGTTACATAAGAAACAAATGTGGGATCCAACCACCATGCTACTAAAGAGACACTGTGCGTTTCCCCTCCAAAGCAAACCCTCCACTTCAGTGATGGAGTCATGCAATTATTCTACTGGGGTGAAGACAGTTTAATTACAGCATCACTGCAATAACAGTATCCATCCAAAAAAAAAAAAACATCAAATAAAATTTTAATTATTTCTAAATAAGAAATTCGTGATAAAACAGTTTTCCAATTAACCACTACATAACAGTAGTGTCTAGTTCTTATTTGGTAGGAAATGTCCACCAGTGCTGTAACGTTTTCAAAAATAATAGTAAAAGAAAAAAAGCATTTTGATGAAAAACTAAACCAGCGTGACCTACTGTACAAGTTTGTTTAGGCTGCTTTTGCAGCAGTGCTCTTTATAAAGTCTCCAGGGTGTGATAGTAATAAATCATCTGTGAATGAAACCTTTTACACGTTTAAAATCACTTTGTCTGCCATAGGCAAGAAATCTGTTCCTATAAATACACCGTTTAATTATGTGTTCGCATTGCAACTGCTGCTCTGCCAGAAGTGTAGGTAGAGCAAAGTCAACCTATACATTATACATATCCTCATATTTGAACATTCAATATCAATATATTTTCCACATATTGTGAATATAACGCTGAGTGTGCAGAGAGGGAGAAACACGCAAACACCGTGACGAGACAAGAGCACGGGCAGTGTGATGTTACTTCACCTCTAGATGGCACTATTGCACAACCTACAACCTTCTGCATCGTTTCACTGGAATGGATGACAAGTACAGTGCAAAAACAATAACAGGAACAAACTGAGTCCGATATGATATACATATTTATGCCAAAAAAAAATGCCCGTTTGATCTTGTGTTTCCATGTAGGAACAGGGAAAAATGTCTATATTGTGTTGTCTGGTTCACCTCGGCAGAGTTCTATGGCTTTGGCAGGAGGGTTGAGAGGAAACAGAAAGGGCCTTTACCGCCTGCACCTGGCATGTTTGTGATGAAGCAGCTGCCTCTACTCCTGCTGAGCCTCCTCCCTGTACCTCTGAACCCGAGTGAGCAGAGAGCACCGACGGTCATGCACACACACAGATACTGTACACTTCAACAGACACTGGAGATACAAATGATGGGCCATTTGCTAAACCTGCAGCACACACTGCTTTCTATGTGAAAGAACCATTCTGTGAGAAAAACTCTACTGCTCATTTGATCTATGACCTCTGAAAAACAGTTCATGATTTCCATTACTATTCAATTATAAAAAAAAAAAAAGTACATTCCCTGGGTTATACAGCACTGATATGCAAAGCTTAATTGTATATCTGTAACTCTAGAACTGCAGTATTTATAGTTTTCTTAGTTTAATATTTCAATTTCATATTCTTCTTCTAAGTATAAAATCCCTTTTGTTATATTTGTCTCGTTAATTTAACTGAAATACACTGAAAATTGCTCACAAATTAAGGTTTATGTGTCAATACAAATGCAGGTTTTATTGCTGGGAGCTTCCCGTGATGCACTGACTATTTCTTCTTCCATGACACTAATGTTTTGTCTTTGCTTCATCATTTATGTACTGTACTGTATCCCCAGTTTTCCAGCGAGGGCTGCGTACATTTTGATTGCATTAACGTTTTTATCCAGCCTTTATGTGCAAGCTTGAGCTGCAAAATTCAAATGTAGTTACTGACAGGCCAAAGTGCAACAGGGAAGAGATTAAATGGGATCAAAGGGAGTGGCATTATAAATTCCTTCCTTCCTGAGATTCAAATCCTCCAATCAAAACGGTGCCAGCAATGCAAAGACAGATTTCTTTAAAGGATTGCACACAATAACAAAGTCAGTCGTTTATTTATTAAAGCACTGTTAATAATTTTAGTTGCTGCTATTTCAAATAAATGTTTGGTACAACAAATTTCTCCGTGTTCTGTCTCAGGCTTTATTCGGGCCCTGGTACTAGAGCTATGGTCTGTTCTTGAGTGCAGCAGTGACGACATCAGAGTGGTCCGTCCCAAACCAACTCCCATTGACCCCACAGATAGGAGTTGCATTAAGGTATTGTATGTATGTGCGTGCGTGTGTGTGTGAGAGAGAGGGAGAAGGAGAAACTTCCTGGAGCCCACAATGCCCCAATTTTTAGATATCTACATAATAGTACAGACACAGATCTCTTAGAAGTTTTGCTTTTCCATCATGTTTTTAGCTCACTGGTTACAAAGGTGTTTAAATTGATTAAAATTAAATTGATTCCAATTATTATTAACCCAGGACTCAGAATAGTGGTCCATGTGTTGCTGTGATACCAGCAGCCATGTAGAAAATTCACTTGTGAATATTCATATTTAAGAAACTGGCAATAGTGATTTTGTTAACAAGAAAGGCTTTTTGCTGATTGGTTTATGGGTGTCTGGGCAAATAAGCCTTACTTTCATAAGACTGCATTTTTAGTTATGTTTTTGGCAGAATTTCTCTCAGGAAAGCTTCAACAAGCTCCAGCGTGAGCCTGTCTGTGTGTGTCTGATGCTTGGCCTCTGACAGCAGCCAAGTCATCTCTCTCAGAGAGACTAGCCAAGTGAATACGGACAGCCAGTGATGTGTAAACTGTGTCCTGCCACAGGCGACTTTAAAGTCTGCCTTATCAGTGGGTTATACATATATGCTGAGGTCAAAGGAAAACTAAATATACACACACCAGCACTTTGGTGAATTAACTCGAGTCTTTGCTTTAATCTGTGCTAAGTACAGTAGGAGGTTTGGTAGTACATATGAAGATAAGTTCACACATGCACAGAAACATCAGAAGACACATGAAAGTATAGATATTTCTATTTTAGAAAAAAAAATCCATCGTATCTTGTTTTTTTCTTTACGTTTCTTTGAAGCTGTTTAATATAATCTAAGTTGTAGCTCGTTTGTGCAAGTGTCTCTCTTTTTTTCCTTTGATGCTTTTGATGATATATTTTCCCTGTTCTACCAGACCCAGTGAAAAATGCAGGGAGCTTTCCTGTAGTTTAATATTCTTCAGGCTGCAATAGGTTTCTGCTCAACCACTCTGCTCAGAATATATGTCTTATTCAGTTTTGAGAGTGTGGTAAACCATGTTTTATCTTTGCAATCATAAATTCTTTTTACATTTTGTTTTGCTTTGAATACTACAGATATTATTTGTCATATTATCGGTAGTGTTTGTAGTTGAATAGTGTTATATTATTATTATGTGTTAGGATTTGATCAATCCATGACGTGCACAAATGCATTCACAATGGTCTTTAAAAGCAAATACATTTTTTCTCTCTAACAGCTGCTGTATTTACTTTCCTCTTCAGTCCTTCCTGTACTTGGTCAACCTCCTCTCCTCTTCCCAGTCGGTGTGGCAACTGCTGGGCCGACAGTCTTTGGCCAACAAAAGCGAATACACCCTGAGGGAGATGCCAACCTCCATACCTGTAAGTGTTTTTCTTCTTCTTCTTTTCCACACACTGCAGGTTTTTTTTGTCATCCATCTGAGGGCATGTTTGCACTTTTTATTTGGCCTCCAAACACCACCCACCCATTTGTTTTACTTCAAACGCATTCAAATAAACCCTCTCACACTGAGACTGATATACGTTCTCCACCTTACCCATTGTAAATTTCCACACAGTTTTCGTTTTGCACCCTATCCGGTGCATTCTTGTTCAAAGCCTCTCATTTTACTCCACAGGATTTGATTGACAGACTGATTGCCGTGAATTCGGATGGGAAGATTCATTCTCTCTTCCACTACGAAGAGAGTCACACATTCGGCCTAAGGTGGGATTCATTATTTTTTTCATATTACTTAACATCAGTGGGGAAGTAGACGATATCAGATTATCACCTGGTGACTGCACACACACTTCAGCCTCTGGCAATAGGAGACTGGCATGGTGACGTAATCGGCCTTAAAATGCGGCCTTTAAGGCTGCAGACCCTGAATTGGGATACAGCCTCTGAATCGCTGCATCTTGTAGCTGTGTCGTCTTAAATTGGTCATGTGATTTTGACGCGCCGGCGCGTCCGGCAACCCCAGAGGTTTAACTTAATATTTAAGTGTCTCTTGGTTTTAGACTAGTTGTTTAGTCTAATTTGATGTTTTAAACCAGAAAAGGAAGAAGAGGGCTTAGAATTACAGGTAAGAACCTCAGTGGTATGTGATAAACTGTAAATGTAAAGCTTACAGGTCAGTCCTCATGTTTTTAAATCAGATTTTGAGTCTGTACATGGCACATTATGCTTTTGCATGTTGTGAAATGTGCTGCAAAACAAACTGAGGTAAACTAACTGGTTTACTGTGATGGATTTAAAGTGCGTGTGACTGGTGCGCAGTGGCTGTGGTGCTCACGGTCAGAGTTCAGTCACAAAGAGGGTAACAGAGATGAATTTAAAGTTAAGGTGATGGTGCTTAGATTCATTCACAGACTGAAACCTTCACACCAACTTTATCCTGTGTCTCTTAGTTTTAGACTAGTTGTTTAGTCTATTTTGATGTTTTAAACCATATCACAGGGTTTTTACTTCACCATTTACGGGGTTTTAACAAGCAAACAAAAGACAGATCGTGATGTTTGAAAATGTTTTGGAAATATTCTTTAAAGATTAGATGTAAAATACGCAGAGGATAAATTCAATTGGTTTATTAGTTTATTACATAAGTTGAAAAAAAGTTAAACAAGTAAATAAAGAAACAACGTAAAAGAAAAGTAAACAAAACAAATCGGTAAATAAAGGAAAATGGTAATAAGAAGGGGAAAAAAAAGAAAAGAGAAAACCCCAACAATCCCCTCTGAGCAAGCACTAGGCGACAGTGGGGAAGAAAAACTGCCTTTAAACGGGCAGAAACTTCCGGCAGAACCAGGCTCACGAGGGGCAGTCAACTGCCGGGACTGGTTGGGGTGAAAAAAGATGAAGGAGAGAGGGAAGAAGTGTTAGGAGAGAAGGGGAGAGGAGAGGTGAAAATTAAGATGGAACAGAGGTGGAGGGAGACGAGGTGACGTCAGCAGTAGAAAAAATAGAAAGAGTAGAAAAAGCAGGAGTGTCCCTCCTCCAGAAGAAGCGGAAACGTTTTTTCTTCTTTTCCATGAGCTTTTCCACGACCACTTTTTTCTCTAGGATGAGGGTTCTCAACTGATCGGTTGTTTCTTCAACTTCCTTCTCAAGTTTCTGGCATCTTTGCTCCATTTCTTTTAATAGATTGCACTTGTCTGTATTTTGCTGTTGTTTTTCCTTGTGCATCTTTTCTAACTGCTCATTTCTTCTTGTGATTTCTTGAAGCTTACGCTGCAGGTCTTCATTTATTTTCTCTTGTTGCTGCTTTTGTGCAAGCATTTCAGCGTTTTCACACTTCAAGTTGTCTGAGTTCAACAACATCTCATTAATGACCTCTGAGTGTTTTTTCGCCATTTCATTGATCCTACGCTGCATCTTTGAACATCGTTTTTCCAATACTTCTCCTTCCAGTTCAGGTGTTCTGTCCTTCATTGTATTAATTTGTTCAGTTGTAGATTTCTTCTCTCCAAGTCCTGGAGAATACGTTTTTTTTCTTTTTCCTGTTGCTCTTTCTCTTGAAGAAGCTCTTTATTTTTGCACTCTGTTTCATCCAGCCTGACTGGATTTGGATTTATTGAAGAAGGACCACCAAAATCTTTGTTCTATTTGGTGTACATGTTAAGAGTTGCTGGACTAACAGTTGGTTTGATTTGCTTCAGAGAATCCTCAAAGTCTTTTATCTTAATGTTGCGCACCTCAGCAGCAGCTATAACACGGACTTGTTCTGGTGCCAACTCTCTTATTGGGCCAAGTGCAGCATCTTTGGCTAATGCTGTCAAATCGCTCCCTGAATATCCTTCAGTCACTTTTGCAAGACAGGACAGTTCGTCTTGGCTCAGTGGACTCCCGTGCGTTCCCAAAAGATTTTTCAGCAGCGTAAATCTTGTCTTCTCATCGGGTAAGGTCACATATACTCTTTTTGCAAAGCGCCTTAACCCTCTGTAGAACCTGGGACCATTTCGTGGCCTTTGCGTTTTTTAATTCCACGCCATTTCCACTGTGTTTAATGGAGTATAGCCAAATTTTCTAACATGTATTTTTTTCCCATTTTATTTTGAAATTTCAGTCTGAGTTTTTTAAATGAGCTTAAATGGCTGAATAAAAGGCATACATCCACTATCGAACCTCGTGGCCGATTTGTGCCCCATTGAAACCCTTTATAAACGCTATTTTTCACTGCAGGATTTATACCGTTAACATCTGGGTGATGGCTTAGGTTTCGTTTTTGTTTTGGAGAAGAGGCCTTAGAATTGTAATTTTTTTATTTGTCCACCGGGTGGTGCCCTTGCTCCACATTTGACCCGGGGCTGGAAAACAGCGGGCTGCTTAAAGAGACCTGCGGGAAATGACGCCTCTTTTCCGGCGTGCTGCAGCGGCTTCGCCCGCTGATCGGGCGGGACAATTTTCGGCCCCAGGACCGTTTGAGGTTGGATTTTTTTTTTTTAATCAACAGGAAATGACGTATTTGTTGTGACGTGGTACCGGATGTGTGTGTTGGAAAAAGGGGTCCGACGCAACATGCCCCGGTCATCGTCGCGAGTCAACCCGGGAGCATGCACCGATTCCGGGCTAGAGGAGAAGCATTTGCCGCCTGGAGACCATTTTCTGGTCCTGAAAAAAAAAATAAAAGGCGATCGAAATGACTGTTTGTGCCAATCTTTAGTCCATCTAAAGGCCTAATTATAATAACAATCAAATATTACTTCAAATGTTTTTTTGGGAAAATATTTAGTTTTTTAGTTTTTTTTTTAGTTTTTTTGTAATTTAAAGGGTTAAAACAACGAAAATATAATTAAAACTTTATATGAATATTTCAGGGAGAAGTAGTTTTAAAAGACTGACCAATTTAAAGTGAAAAAAAAATTAATATTTAATATTTTTATAGCACTTTTTGGGCGTGGTCGATAGTGTGCATTTTATGAAATGCGCTCCTGGAAAAAAAATAAAAGGCGATCGAAATGACTCTTGGTGCCAATCTTTAGTCCATCTAAAGGCCTAATTATAATAACAATTGAATATTACCTCAAATGTTTTTTTTGGAAAATATTCAAGTTTTTTGTTTTTTGGGGCTAAAAAAACAGGGCGCTCATGTAATAAAACTGGGATTTAAAGGGTTAAAACAATGAAAATATAATTAAAACTTGACATGGATATTTTAAGCAGAAGTAGTTTTAAAAGATTGACTAATTTAAAGTAGAAAAAAATATTGATATATAACATTTTTAGAGCACTTTTGGGGCGGGACCATTTTTGGTCCCGAGGTTCACGAAAGGATGGGATTTTGAGGTTTTACCAAGGGTTAATATTGCTTCATCGAGCTCCTGGGGCCTGTTCGTTGCTCCCATTACAAGTACTCTGTCATCCTTTCCTGACTGCAACCCGTCAAACTCAATGAGGAACTCAGTTTTTAAACGGCGAGAGGCGTCGTGCTCCCCCTCCCTCCTTTGACAGAGCAAGCCGTCCACTTCATCGATGAAGATTACTGAGGGCTGTCTCTCTCTTGCAACTGCAAAGAGTGCTCGTACGAGCTTCTCGCCTTCTCCCACATATTTGGAGGTCAAACTAGCAGCACTGATGTTGAAGAATGTTGCATTAGACTCTGCAGCAACTGCTTTGGCGAGCATGGTCTTCCCATTTCCTGGTGGGCCAAATAAAAGCAAGCCACGTGCAGGAGCTCTCAGACCAGTAAAGAGATCAGGTCTTAAGGCAGGAAGGATGACAATTTCTTGAAGTGCTTGCTTTGCCAGATCCTGCCCTGCGATGTCATCAAATGACACAGTCGCTCCACTGTATACAATTTCATTTGTAATTAAGCTGACCAGTTTACTGTCCACATTCTTTTTCATATCCCTCTTCGGGGGCTGTTTCACAGCTGCCGGTCTTCCATTCTGAGTTTTTCCCACCCGAGCGGTTTTCTTTGCATCAGTTATTCTTAATGGAGGTCTTACAGAAGTGGAGGGTCTGATGGTGGTGGAAACACCTGCGGGTTGACTTTTAGGAACTGACTTTGGCTTACTTGCAATTGTTTTGGTCGACATTTCTCTTGCGCGACTTCCCCCCTGTTCACAGTCATAACACGGTAAACTAGTCATAAACGAAAACGTTTAGGCTATTTATCGCATTTAAAGGTCTTTCTTTGGGACAACGTCACAGAACACAGAAACGTCACAGGGCTTTGGAGCGTGATGTTACAGAGGTTTACAAATACTTTCAAATATAGCTCTGGTCGAACGTTTGAAGGCTGCGAACAAACTGACTAAAACTTGCTGCTCCTGACCCCTATTTATAGAAAAACTTCAAAGGCTCAAAGGCATGTGCTTGTGACATCATCACATGTCCTTGTGACATCATCACATGTCCTTGTGACATCATCACTCTTCATGAATCAGATTGTCACATGACATTTTAGAATGGGGATGTTTTTTTTTAAACCGTTTTCAAATTTAACCCTCTGTGGTCCAGGGTATAATTGGCCGTTCTTGACTATTTTTGATTTTACCTCTATATTTCACCTTTAAAATATGTTTTTCTTGCCTTATTTGGCACCATTATTTTCAGCACAACCTCAAATATCTGAAATTTGAGTTATTGTTTTCATTTTGGTATACTATATTAGCACAGTTGATCTAAATTAATAACACAATAAATTGTGTGTGCATCTCCTGTTTTGTCATGGTTGTATGTCCCGGTTCGTGACAGGCTGCATGAGCTCATCTGGTGGGAGTGTAGTACTGTAGTATTTCAGGCATAAAAACGTGGTTTTCACAGACCTTGTCACAGGGTCTGAGTCTAAGATTCAAATTGTAAACACACAAACACTCAGGCTTGCTGCAAACCTTAGCTGATCCCCCGTGGGCTTAATTTACTGCCATTGTTTACGCACCATTGTAATTGCTTCTCTAGTTTGGCATTACACTTTAATTATGGAATGTAATTATATTTTGTCTATTTTTAGTTGTGGCATTGTGTTGTAATTAATGAAGGGCCTGCACACTCCAATATCAATTTACAATTTAAATTCTCCACAGCATGTTTAACTACATTATGTTGTGCCTTTCCAGAATCCCAGATTTACTTACACATCTCCCTTTATGATACATTAGTACTACATTTGACCTAAACCTTTTCCATCCTTTTTCCAAACTCTCATTCATTTTTTACCTGATAACCAAAAACTGTGATAGTGAAAGGCTGAAATATTTCTAGGGGTATGAGATTTCTGTGTGTTTTCTGTAGGTGAGCAGCTGCGAGAAGTTTGGCTACGGGGTGATGGTGACACAGGTGGCAGCAACTGCTCCGGGAGTTGTGGCTCTGCACAGTTCAGGTACTATTGCAGTTATTTGGACACAACAAACACTTGTCAGCTGTGATGCTTAAGGCTTATATTATAAGTTGTTGTTGTTGTTTTTGTGTTGTCGGTATA
The DNA here is from genome assembly GCF_057381915.1 of Diplotaxodon limnothrissa. Taxonomy (NCBI): domain Eukaryota; kingdom Metazoa; phylum Chordata; class Actinopteri; order Cichliformes; family Cichlidae; genus Diplotaxodon; species Diplotaxodon limnothrissa. The sequence goes on along the minus strand of NC_140609.1, from coordinate 118,254 downwards.
AAGGAGACTTAAGGCAGCTTAGGGAGAAATGTATTTGTCAAACCGTTTTTGTTTGGGTAAGAAAGAGTAAGAAGAGGCGTTCTTTTTTGATAAATGGATTCACATATCAGTTGTATACTGATACTAGGTTTATCCATATGCAAAAGGCTCCAGGAAATACCGTACTCTTGTCAAAAGAGGTCAAAAAATGAAGCTAGTGAACAAATATTTTAATCCTGCATTCTTTCTATTGGCTAGAAGGGGCGACTCAACTGGTTATGGGAAAAGAAGTCTGATTACTTATCAGCCCTTCGCTTATAACAGCACCGCTGCGTTCTGAAACCTATTCTCTCCTATGACTTTACCCACGCAAGAACAGTTCCCTGCTGTGTTGAGCAGCGCTGGCTGTGGAGCACTCATGTGTTCCATGATGTGACATATGTTTGTGCCATCGATAAAAAGGCAGACTGACAGAAAGAAGGATGACCTCAAAAAGTGATATAGTCCAGACAGAGCTTACAAATGATGGGCCATTTGCTAAACCTGCAGCACACACTGCTTTCTATGTGAAAGAACCATTCTGTGAGAAAAACTCTACTGCTCATTTGATCTATGACCTCTGAAAAACAGTTCATGATTTCCATTACTATTCAATTATAAAAAAAAAAAAAGTACATTCCCTGGGTTATACAGCACTGATATGCAAAGCTTAATTGTATATCTGTAACTCTAGAACTGCAGTATTTATAGTTTTCTTAGTTTAATATTTCAATTTCATATTCTTCTTCTAAGTATAAAATCCCTTTTGTTATATTTGTCTCGTTAATTTAACTGAAATACACTGAAAATTGCTCACAAATTAAGGTTTATGTGTCAATACAAATGCAGGTTTTATTGCTGGGAGCTTCCCGTGATGCACTGACTATTTCTTCTTCCATGACACTAATGTTTTGTCTTTGCTTCATCATTTATGTACTGTACTGTATCCCCAGTTTTCCAGCGAGGGCTGCGTACATTTTGATTGCATTAACGTTTTTATCCAGCCTTTATGTGCAAGCTTGAGCTGCAAAATTCAAATGTAGTTACTGACAGGCCAAAGTGCAACAGGGAAGAGATTAAATGGGATCAAAGGGAGTGGCATTATAAATTCCTTCCTTCCTGAGATTCAAATCCTCCAATCAAAACGGTGCCAGCAATGCAAAGACAGATTTCTTTAAAAGATTGCACACAATAACAAAGTCAGTCGTTTATTTATTAAAGCACTGTTAATAATTTTAGTTGCTGCTATTTCAAATAAATGTTTGGTACAACAAATTTCTCCGTGTTCTGTCTCAGGCTTTATTCGGGCCCTGGTACTAGAGCTATGGTCTGTTCTTGAGTGCAGCAGTGACGACATCAGAGTGGTCCGTCCCAAACCAACTCCCATTGACCCCACAGATAGGAGTTGCATTAAGGTATTGTATGTATGTGCGTGCGTGTGTGTGTGAGAGAGAGGGAGAAGGAGAAACTTCCTGGAGCCCACAATGCCCCAATTTTTAGATATCTACATAATAGTACAGACACAGATCTCTTAGAAGTTTTGCTTTTCCATCATGTTTTTAGCTCACTGGTTACAAAGGTGTTTAAATTGATTAAAATTAAATTGATTCCAATTATTATTAACCCAGGACTCAGAATAGTGGTCCATGTGTTGCTGTGATACCAGCAGCCATGTAGAAAATTCACTTGTGAATATTCATATTTAAGAAACTGGCAATAGTGATTTTGTTAACAAGAAAGGCTTTTTGCTGATTGGTTTATGGGTGTCTGGGCAAATAAGCCTTACTTTCATAAGACTGCATTTTTAGTTATGTTTTTGGCAGAATTTCTCTCAGGAAAGCTTCAACAAGCTCCAGCGTGAGCCTGTCTGTGTGTGTCTGATGCTTGGCCTCTGACAGCAGCCAAGTCATCTCTCTCAGAGAGACTAGCCAAGTGAATACGGACAGCCAGTGATGTGTAAACTGTGTCCTGCCACAGGCGACTTTAAAGTCTGCCTTATCAGTGGGTTATACATATATGCTGAGGTCAAAGGAAAACTAAATATACACACACCAGCACTTTGGTGAATTAACTCGAGTCTTTGCTTTAATCTGTGCTAAGTACAGTAGGAGGTTTGGTAGTACATATGAAGATAAGTTCACACATGCACAGAAACATCAGAAGACACATGAAAGTATAGATATTTCTATTTTAGAAAAAAAAATCCATCGTATCTTGTTTTTTTCTTTACGTTTCTTTGAAGCTGTTTAATATAATCTAAGTTGTAGCTCGTTTGTGCAAGTGTCTCTCTTTTTTTCCTTTGATGCTTTTGATGATATGTTTTCCCTGTTCTACCAGACCCAGTGAAAAATGCAGGGAGCTTTCCTGTAGTTTAATATTCTTCAGGCTGCAATAGGTTTCTGCTCAACCACTCTGCTCAGAATATATGTCTTATTCAGTTTTGAGAGTGTGGTAAACCATGTTTTATCTTTGCAATCATAAATTCTTTTTACATTTTGTTTTGCTTTGAATACTACAGATATTATTTGTCATATTATCGGTAGTGTTTGTAGTTGAATAGTGTTATATTATTATTATGTGTTAGGATTTGATCAATCCATGACGTGCACAAATGCATTCACAATGGTCTTTAAAAGCAAATACATTTTTTCTCTCTAACAGCTGCTGTATTTACTTTCCTCTTCAGTCCTTCCTGTACTTGGTCAACCTCCTCTCCTCTTCCCAGTCGGTGTGGCAACTGCTGGGCCGACAGTCTTTGGCCAACAAAAGCGAATACACCCTGAGGGAGATGCCAACCTCCATACCTGTAAGTGTTTTTCTTCTTCTTCTTTTCCACACACTGCAGTTTTTTTTTGTCATCCATCTGAGGGCATGTTTGCACTTTTTATTTGGCCTCCAAACACCACCCACCCATTTGTTTTACTTCAAACGCATTCAAATAAACCCTCTCACACTGAGACTGATATACGTTCTCCACCTTACCCATTGTAAATTTCCACACAGTTTTCGTTTTGCACCCTATCCGGTGCATTCTTGTTCAAAGCCTCTCATTTTACTCCACAGGATTTGATTGACAGACTGATTGCCGTGAATTCGGATGGGAAGATTCATTCTCTCTTCCACTACGAAGAGAGTCACACATTCGGCCTAAGGTGGGATTCATTATTTTTTTCATATTACTTAACATCAGTGGGGAAGTAGACGATATCAGATTATCACCTGGTGACTGCACACACACTTCAGCCTCTGGCAATAGGAGACTGGCATGGTGACGTAATCGGCCTTAAAATGCGGCCTTTAAGGCTGCAGACCCTGAATTGGGATACAGCCTCTGAATCGCTGCATCTTGTAGCTGTGTCGTCTTAAATTGGTCATGTGATTTTGACGCGCCGGCGCGTCCGGCAACCCCAGAGGTTTAACTTAATATTTAAGTGTCTCTTGGTTTTAGACTAGTTGTTTAGTCTAATTTGATGTTTTAAACCAGAAAAGGAAGAAGAGGGCTTAGAATTACAGGTAAGAACCTCAGTGGTATGTGATAAACTGTAAATGTAAAGCTTACAGGTCAGTCCTCATGTTTTTAAATCAGATTTTGAGTCTGTACATGGCACATTATGCTTTTGCATGTTGTGAAATGTGCTGCAAAACAAACTGAGGTAAACTAACTGGTTTACTGTGATGGATTTAAAGTGTGTGTGACTGGTGCGCAGTGGCTGTGGTGCTCACGGTCAGAGTTCAGTCACAAAGAGGGTAACAGAGATGAATTTAAAGTTAAGGTGATGGTGCTTAGATTCATTCACAGACTGAAACCTTCACACCAACTTTATCCTGTGTCTCTTAGTTTTAGACTAGTTGTTTAGTCTATTTTGATGTTTTAAACCATATCACAGGGTTTTTACTTCACCATTTACGGGGTTTTAACAAGCAAACAAAAGACAGATCGTGATGTTTGAAAATGTTTTGGAAATATTCTTTAAAGATTAGATGTAAAATACGCAGAGGATAAATTCAATTGGTTTATTAGTTTATTACATAAGTTGAAAAAAAGTTAAACAAGTAAATAAAGAAACAACGTAAAAGAAAAGTAAACAAAACAAATCGGTAAATAAAGGAAAATGGTAATAAGAAGGGGAAAAAAAAGAAAAGAGAAAACCCCAACAATCCCCTCTGAGCAAGCACTAGGCGACAGTGGGGAAGAAAAACTGCCTTTAAACGGGCAGAAACTTCCGGCAGAACCAGGCTCACGAGGGGCAGTCAACTGCCGGGACTGGTTGGGGTGAAAAAAGATGAAGGAGAGAGGGAAGAAGTGTTAGGAGAGAAGGGGAGAGGAGAGGTGAAAATTAAGATGGAACAGAGGTGGAGGGAGACGAGGTGACGTCAGCAGTAGAAAAAATAGAAAGAGTAGAAAAAGCAGGAGTGTCCCTCCTCCAGAAGAAGCGGAAACGTTTTTTCTTCTTTTCCATGAGCTTTTCCACGACCACTTTTTTCTCTAGGATGAGGGTTCTCAACTGATCGGTTGTTTCTTCAACTTCCTTCTCAAGTTTCTGGCATCTTTGCTCCATTTCTTTTAATAGATTGCACTTGTCTGTATTTTGCTGTTGTTTTTCCTTGTGCATCTTTTCTAACTGCTCATTTCTTCTTGTGATTTCTTGAAGCTTACGCTGCAGGTCTTCATTTATTTTCTCTTGTTGCTGCTTTTGTGCAAGCATTTCAGCGTTTTCACACTTCAAGTTGTCTGAGTTCAACAACATCTCATTAATGACCTCTGAGTGTTTTTTCGCCATTTCATTGATCCTACGCTGCATCTTTGAACATCGTTTTTCCAATACTTCTCCTTCCAGTTCAGGTGTTCTGTCCTTCATTGTATTAATTTGTTCAGTTGTAGATTTCTTCTCTCCAAGTCCTGGAGAATACGTTTTTTTTCTTTTTCCTGTTGCTCTTTCTCTTGAAGAAGCTCTTTATTTTTGCACTCTGTTTCATCCAGCCTGACTGGATTTGGATTTATTGAAGAAGGACCACCAAAATCTTTGTTCTATTTGGTGTACATGTTAAGAGTTGCTGGACTAACAGTTGGTTTGATTTGCTTCAGAGAATCCTCAAAGTCTTTCATCTTAATGTTGCGCACCTCAGCAGCAGCTATAACACGGACTTGTTCTGGTGCCAACTCTCTTATTGGGCCAAGTGCAGCATCTTTGGCTAATGCTGTCAAATCGCTCCCTGAATATCCTTCAGTCACTTTTGCAAGACAGGACAGTTCGTCTTGGCTCAGTGGACTCCCGTGCGTTCCCAAAAGATTTTTCAGCAGCGTAAATCTTGTCTTCTCATCGGGTAAGGTCACATATACTCTTTTTGCAAAGCGCCTTAATATTGCTTCATCGAGCTCCTGGGGCCTGTTCGTTGCTCCCATTACAAGTACTCTGTCATCCTTTCCTGACTGCAACCCGTCAAACTCAATGAGGAACTCAGTTTTTAAACGGCGAGAGGCGTCGTGCTCCCCCTCCCTCCTTTGACAGAGCAAGCCGTCCACTTCATCGATGAAGATTACTGAGGGCTGTCTCTCTCTTGCAACTGCAAAGAGTGCTCGTACGAGCTTCTCGCCTTCTCCCACATATTTGGAGGTCAAACTAGCAGCACTGATGTTGAAGAATGTTGCATTAGACTCTGCAGCAACTGCTTTGGCGAGCATGGTCTTCCCATTTCCTGGTGGGCCAAATAAAAGCAAGCCACGTGCAGGAGCTCTCAGACCAGTAAAGAGATCAGGTCTTAAGGCAGGAAGGATGACAATTTCTTGAAGTGCTTGCTTTGCCAGATCCTGCCCTGCGATGTCATCAAATGACACAGTCGCTCCACTGTATACAATTTCATTTGTAATTAAGCTGACCAGTTTACTGTCCACATTCTTTTTCATATCCCTCTTCGGGGGCTGTTTCACAGCTGCCGGTCTTCCATTCTGAGTTTTTCCCACCCGAGCGGTTTTCTTTGCATCAGTTATTCTTAATGGAGGTCTTACAGAAGTGGAGGGTCTGATGGTGGTGGAAACACCTGCGGGTTGACTTTTAGGAACTGACTTTGGCTTACTTGCAATTGTTTTGGTCGACATTTCTCTTGCGCGACTTCCCCCCTGTTCACAGTCATAACACGGTAAACTAGTCATAAACGAAAACGTTTAGGCTATTTATCGCATTTAAAGGTCTTTCTTTGGGACAACGTCACAGAACACAGAAACGTCACAGGGCTTTGGAGCGTGATGTTACAGAGGTTTACAAATACTTTCAAATATAGCTCTGGTCGAACGTTTGAAGGCTGCGAACAAACTGACTAAAACTTGCTGCTCCTGACCCCTATTTATAGAAAAACTTCAAAGGCTCAAAGGCATGTGCTTGTGACATCATCACATGTCCTTGTGACATCATCACTCTTCATGAATCAGATTGTCACATGACATTTTAGAATGGGGATGTTTTTTTTTAAACCGTTTTCAAATTTAACCCTCTGTGGTCCAGGGTATAATTGGCCGTTCTTGACTATTTTTGATTTTACCTCTATATTTCACCTTTAAAATATGTTTTTCTTGCCTTATTTGGCACCATTATTTTCAGCACAACCTCAAATATCTGAAATTTGAGTTATTGTTTTCATTTTGGTATACTATATTAGCACAGTTGATCTAAATTAATAACACAATAAATTGTGTGTGCATCTCCTGTTTTGTCATGGTTGTATGTCCCGGTTCGTGACAGGCTGCATGAGCTCATCTGGTGGGAGTGTAGTACTGTAGTATTTCAGGCATAAAAACGTGGTTTTCACAGACCTTGTCACAGGGTCTGAGTCTAAGATTTTTTTTTCACATTCTGTCTCTCACAGTTGAAGTGTACCTCTGGTGCAAATTACTGACCTCTGTCATCATTTTAGGTGGGGGAACTTGCACAATCGGTGGTTGACTAAATACTTTTTTGCCCCACTGTACCTATGAAAATATACTCACTGTATATATATATAATCAAAGCATTTCTTTAGCAAAGTGCACATACTAGCCCTTTTTAAGTTCATTGACATATGTGCACTCAAACAGGCCCAATGAGATTGAGGGTTATACCCCAATTATTTGTGTTAGGTTTGTAAGCTTTTCCAAATGAATACAGAAAATCAGCAAAACCACCATAAAGAAAGCTTATTTAAATAAAGCTGATATTGGGAGAACAAAGCCCAAGGGGTGGAAAATGAGTAAAAAACCTGTGAAGCAGAGAATAACATGAGGGACTGTTGCAGAGCGCATGAGTGAAACAAGCTCACAGATGAGCTGACAAAGATTGGCAGAAATCACTTTAGAGCAGCCGGGTAATAAGGAACAGGTGAACATAGAGTGGAGCAGATAATTACGAGCAAAAACCCAAACAAATACTTTCAGACAATCCTAAAGCTCTTATTTAGTTGCATAGAGCCATGTGTGAACATTTTGTCTTTACATTTTGCTTCCAAGGAACCGAACTGTCTTTTAATTCTGTAATTTATTTCACGTTCTTCAGGCTTTCTGAAGCTCCTTCAAATTTTTCTTTGGACATCATTTTATTATAATTTTCAGTGCAGTCCTTTATTTGTTTGTTCCTATGAATCATTCACACATAATAAAGGCACCTAACTCAAGGGACAAATTCGTTACTGGCACATTACCAGCAGCTTGTCACAAATACACAATTTGTTTCCTGCACAAAAAATGACAACGATAACACACCAGCAAGGTGATTACCAAAGAGCTATTAGCCAAAAACTTGACATATGTCAAGAAACTAAACAAGTAGAGGACAAAAGAACTGGCAGCTTAAATAAAAACATCTACAGCAGACGAACAGAATTTGAAAGTTGTGTCCTTAAGAAATAACACAAAACTGACACACAACCTGAGAGATGCATCTGGCATCTTATGTTTGCAAGTTTCAGTAAACTGCTGCATCTATTTCCCATTTTCCTAGCAAAATACAAAGACATGATGGCTTATTAGCTCATCCTATCCTAAATAACCACTAATGTATGCCAACTATTGTCACTGCTACACTATCAAAAGCTGAAAACAAACATAAAAAACATACAAATTCATCACCACAACAACACAGTTGATAAATAAAGAAATACAGAAGCACACATGCAAATAGAGAGATGACATAAAAGTTCTCACTCAGCTCCCTGCGGTGCTGTTTTAAGCTCCAACTCACTCTAAACAACACCAACGGGGGTCTACTGCTTCCTGAGCATCAACGACCGCGCCACCTTTTTAAGATAAGATAAGATAAGATAAGATAAGATAAGATAAGATAAGATAAGATAAGATAAGATAAGATAAGATAAGATAAGATAAGATAACCTTTATTAGTCCCACACGTGGGAAATTTGTTTTGTCACAGCAGGAAGAGGACAGTGCAAAGGTTATTCACTAGTTTCAGTTTTATAATAATATAAAACTTAATTATATAATTATATTCAGGTTACATGACACTTATTGTATAAGATAATTATTTCTGGGATGCTGAATGACAATTTGATGTGTATTTTGTTGCTTTCAGTAGAAATCCTGCTGATGACTCAGTGGATTTTAGATGGAAATTCTGTGTTTCACTCACTATAAACCATCTTCTAATCAGAGGGCGAAAAAGCCACTCTTCTTATTTGGTATTAGCTGAAGAAAATATTTAATCTATACTGACCGTCATCGCTGTTGTCGTCCACCAGGATGACCTCCTTGAGCAAGTGTGTGATTGACAGCTGAGTGGACTGAGCGCAGGATCACCGACAGAGCCTCGTTGACGAAGATGAAGATGAGGGAGATTTGGGGAAGGTCTCTTGAGTAGCTGACCTTTCTACATCTGTAGAAAGACACGACACAACACCTGTAAACTACTTGCATTAAGTAATACGAGGTGCCAGTGGAGCACTAGAGTGATGGTTTGGGAAAAGTAGTCTACAAAGTTATACAATTAAAAAGACAATCATGATTTTGTATTGATGAGCCCATTTACCATGATTTCTAACATTTCTGATCAATTGAATGTTGTATTAAATAACAAGGAATATGCCTTTCTTTTTAAAAAATGAGGACATTTCTCAGTGAACCTTAATTTTTGAGTGCTCGCATATTTAATTTTGAATTTGTAAAAAAGACTAAACTACCTCCATAGAGCTGCTGACGTCTTGTTCAATGGGGCTGAAAGGCAGAGCAAGTGCTGCTTCCTGTTCAACTATAATCACAAGGATTTATTTTCCACATTGGCCTTTTAACTGCATGTGCTGTTTCAGATAGAAACCCTATTTTAAACTTGTTTTGTTTAAACAGCTCTAATGAAGCGGAAAGCGGCAGGGTGAGGCTTTGGCTCTAAGTTTAGCACATGTGGGAAAGGAAGGGGCTTCTTTTATTGTCTCCTTTTCACGTCTTTTTTTCTTTTATCGATTATCTTATTTCCTCTGTGAAATAATAGCTAATTAGAAGTTATTCTATAACAAATCCAGTGTTTTCAATTCACGAGGTTGGAGAACACTTTTTTAGGGTTTTTGGCAGGAAACCATTAGAAAACAGAAGGCAACATTAACAAGATTAACCACGAAGAACTGGGACATTTGTCACCTTTTTTCTCCTTCTGATACAATATTGCAAAAGTCTTGAGGCATCCTCATTTCGTTATATTCTGCTGGGAAAATGGGAAATAGGCAGAGCAATTCACTGAAACGTGCAAACATAAATGGAAATACAGTACATAAGGCAAAAATGTACTTGAAAGTCAATATTTGGTATGGCCACCTTTACTATCGAACATAGCCTGGACTCTCTCTTTCCGGAACACACTGCTTTAATAAATGTTGAGGTCTGGGCTCTGGGGAGGCCAATCCATGACTGATCTAGGTATACGTTTATTGTATTCACCGTGTGTTTGGGATCATTGTCGTAATGAATAAAAATATGCCTTTTCCAACTAGATGCTTTTCAGCTGGGACTGCATGATTAATGAAAATCTTAATATCTGGTTCATATTTCCATCAGCTTTCTCAAGATTCCCAACACCACTGGCAGAGCCTTCATCGTGTTTTACAGATGGATGTAAACACCCTCTGTTGGAGTCATATCAACAATTATTTGAACCAAAAATGTCAAATATGAATTCATAATGCTGTAAGACCTGTTGCCACTGATATAGTCCAGTTCTCGTGTAATTTACCATACCTCAGCCTTTTCTCCCTGTTTCTCTTCACTAAAAATGGCTTCCTGACAGCCTTCCACTGAGACCGTTTCTGATGAGGCTTCAGCAAACAGCAGATGGATCCATTAAAGGGCCAGTGCATCTCTCAGGTACTTCAAGTCTTTGCTTTTCTTTATATTTTTCTACATCTTAAGGACATGATTTCCAGATACAGTTCATCTGCTGTACAGAGTTATTTAGTCCTGCTACTTTTCCGGTTTCCTCAATTTTTTTAAGGACTCACAGCACGCCAGATTTTTGGGAACCACCTAGTTGGTTCAAAATGTTATTTTTACCTATCAGATTTTGTTATCTTTTAGATTCTTAAAGTGCTATGCTGTGGTGTGCTGGGGGAGCAGCACAGCAAAGGAGGACTCATCCAGGCTGGAAAAACTGATCAGGAAGGCTAGCTCTGTGGTCGGCATGAAGCTGGACACCCTGGTGACAGTGGCAGAGAAAAGGACACTAAAGAAACTGATGGACATTATGGACAATGCCAGGCATCCTCTGCACACGGCCATTAACAACCAGAAGAGTCTGTTCAGTGACAGGTTGCTTCTCCCCAAGACAAGAACTAACAGACTTAAAAACTCCTTTGTCCCACACGCCATCAGACTGTTTAACTCCTCTCTGGAGGGGAGAGGGAGGGGAAACAGGAGGACAAAGGAGGGGGGAACAACTAAGCTGTAGTGCCTCTTCACCTCACTGTGCAATACCTTTTGTGCAATACTTTTGTAAATAGTCAACAGTGCAATAGACCTCAATACTCGATACTTTGGGAGCCATAAACATCATTAGACCAGTGCACATATTGGTAAATGGACTGGTTCTTATATAGCGCTTTTCTACTCTTCTGAGCACTCAAAGCGCTTTACACAACTTGTGCATTCACCCATTCACACCCATTCGCACAAGCACATTGTTCTAGGTGCTTTCTAAGTAACATTCACACACATTCATACTCCGATGGATGCATCGGAGAGCAATTTGGGGTTAATATCTTGCCCAAGGATATTTGGCATGCAGACTGGGGGAAGCCAGGAATCGAACCACCAATCTTCCGATCAGCAGATGACCTGCTCTACCGCCTGAGCTACAGCCACCCCCTTATTGTCTCTATTGTGCTCTGTCTTGGTTGTTGAGTTGACTAATGTGGAAATAAAATTTATCCAGCAGTAAACCTGAGTTTGCGGTGAGGGAAGCATCTTGTACAGTACAGCACTTTCCAGCAGGAACTTCGATAGAATGTAAAATAAAACATTTTGTGTATTTTAAAATGACATTCAGTGTGTTTTTGTTGTTGCTGCACTAATCAACCACTTACTACTAACTGCAATGGTAGTTTATTGGATTGGAAAGTGTGGCGATGCTCGCCACCTGGTCTCCCTTCTTGCTTGTTGGTGTGGGCAGGTCTCATTTGTAGGTGCTGAAGAGCTGCTGTGGCTCATTTCCATCAGTGGCACTGGCAATACCTGGGCTCATTCTGTCAGTGAGGTAGTTGAAAAACCCCAGTTGGGTAAAGCGTTTGGGGGTTTTTGTTAACAGACATGCTTATCTATTTAGTTGGTGTTATTTTTTTCAGCTAAATTTTTTAGTGCAATTAGCACTTTCAGCATCAATCCATAGCAATGTGTTGTATTTTTCACATTGTCTGTGTGTAAAATACATATGTAAGCATAGATTACACAAAGGATCCTGCACGCCAAGCTGGATACAAATAGAAATCCCTGGAAACAATTCTTTCTGCGCTTAAGAGCAGCTTCCTATTGCAACGCTGGAGGATTTGTCACCATTACTGGATACGCTGCAGAAGCACAGCAAAGCAGTGACTGTGTGGAGTCGAAAACTATTACACCAACTACACTACACAGTCACCCACATTACCCCAATCACTGGCGTGTTTACACAACAGAGACGCTGAGTCTTTGTTACGGGCGCCAGCCACTGTGGCCTCGTTGTGTGGACACAGAGAGACCTTGCTGTGACTCGCGTCTTCCCTGCTGTGGATTTCTGGAAACCGCGCTTAAAGAAAGCACAAGACTTCTTTCGTAAAATGTGCCTTCCTGAACTTGTTGGGAAATACTTCTCGAAACAACGTGCTGCTCTAAATAGCCTGTAATGTTTCATGTTGTGGTTAAAGATTGATGACAGCTGTGTGGTGCGATGTAAATAGTTTGCATTTCATTTTTATGTGATTGCTGTGTACATGTGAATAGATCTATAATAAAGAAAAACAAACAAATATACTATTCTTTTTTGTTTTATTAAAACAACTTCACACAAAGTACAACTATTTACAATGTACAGTACATCCAAAAGAACAGCTTTAAGAATACTCAACAGGAGCAAGTGTCATTTGGCCCTGGTTTGACAACAACACTGGGGCACATATTAACAAAAACACAGCAAACCTTAACGATCTTATCAAGAAGTGTTGTGTCTTCAGCCTCACATGATAAGAGTAATCAGACTGTGTGTAACATTTTGAACTTGTTGCGCAAACTACCTATTACTCGCTCAACATGAATTCTCAGGTGGGCAATTGCTCTCGTTTGTTCAACGTCCCTTGCATCAAGTTGACAGTAGCCTTTTGTGAAAGCTGGAATCTTGACCTCCGCACACATCATTCCTACAGCATCTCTGATGTCAAAGCCTCTGTCAGCCAATACTACGTCCCCTGGTAACAGCTTTTGAAGAATGCCACATCTCTCTATGATGTGTTTATCTGATGCACGACTAGGGCTGGGCCATATTATACCATTCACGGTAATACCGGTATAATGTTAGGCAACGATAGGAAAATGAAATATCGCGATAGAATGGGAGTAAAACGCGCATGCGCAGTGCCTTTGTTTTCATACGCACATGGCCGATTGTTGAGTGAAACAGATGAACCAGAATTGGTTTGTAAAAATGGTGCAACTTCCGTGATGTGGAACTGGTTTGGTGTTTGTCTGTCAGATACACGACAAAGCACATTTTTTTGCAGAACATGCAAGCGGTCGTCGTTATTGTCGTATTTGTCGGACTAAGATGCTCTTAAATCTGGGAGTAATCTGGGTCCTAAACTCCGTATGCTTCAGGTCAAACAACACTGCAGCATCACTGAGAGTTAAAAACTGTCTAAATTCTTTCATCTTTAGTAAAACGATCAGCATTGCTGCTTTACCAGGTGTAACTATAAAGTTTAACTTCCATGAAAACAAAAAGTTATTACATTTAATGGAGTTAGAAGTTAGCAGGAAGCTAGCGGAAGTTAGCTCGCTAGTTTCGCTAGTTACCTAAGCATGATATAGCATGTTCTGACTGAGAGATTTCTGAAAAAAATCAAACGTACAGCTCTGCTATCACTTCCAACATAAATGAAGACAGGAAACTAAACAGCAGTGACGTTTGTAGGGTTACTGAAGTTGGGCTAGCTGGTATATAATGATGTGCTACGTGATCGCTAGCGACACAGCTATGTTAGCATAACATAAACAGTGAAGCTGGAGGACGAACACTAACACTTTTCCACTTATAAAAGTTAACGTGAAGGTTCTTCATGGTTAGAGACAAATGCAATCGCATGGCAGGATGCTGTAAACGGACCAAACTTCAGTCAGGAGAACAACTGAGATAATCTATCCACAATACCAGGTTAGTCATTAATATACTGCAACAACATGGGAATAGAGCAGCTGCCAGAGAATTCAACATTAATGAATCAATGGTACAGAAGTGGAGGAAGCAAGAAGAATGAGTTTAATAAAGTTTGATTTATCTGACTGCTTTGTTTCGCTTAATGTGCCTTATAATCCCGTGCACCTTATGGTCCGAAAAATGCGTACTGCACACTGCAGTTTAATGTTGCAAAGCACCTCTTTTTAACTTCAGTGGATATTATACATGGTTATGCTCAGGATATGTCAGCCCATTTCTACTGGAAATGCCTTTTGGTTAAACTTTCAGCAAGGAATTTGCATTTGCACTGTTACATTTTTATAAAGCTTTAATGTACATAAAAACCAGCTTCTTGTTTAAGTGAAAATAAATGGAAGGTTGTCTTTTTGCGCTAGTAATGTTGTGGAGTTGTATTTTGTCTCGCATCAATTATATCGTCGGTTATATCGTTATCGCAAATTTTCAAATATATATCGTGATAAATATTTTTGGCCATATCGCCCTGCTCTATGCACGACCCCCCATCCCCTGGAAATGAAAGAAATAGCTCCATGGGGTGTAATCCCGATGAGGTATTTTATGGTCTGTGTACCCTTGTAATGAGAGTATGTTTGTGCGCGTGCCTTTAAATTAGATGGTCTTTCTGTTCGAATCTCAAAACAGTCAACAATGATTGCTACTCGTTTTCCAAAAGTTTCAGTAAACTGTGGAGGCATTGTCGCCTGCAGACAGTGCCTCTCAGGCCAGTGCACCAGTGCTCCTAAGTGGGCATACAAAACATCAATGGTATCGGTGAAGACAGAAGACAGTGTTTTGTGCGACACATGGAATAGATGACAAAGATGCTGGACTGGAAGATCAAGTCTCAGACGCATTAGTGTGAGTAAGAGCATTTGGAAACCTGTCAGTTTCTTCGGTATTGGCAGGAAATCTTTGACAGTGTTGAAGAGGGACATTAAGACAGCATAACAATATAGTCCAGTGTAATATCTTACTTTTTCGGTATCGTCCTTTAAGAAAGTTTCATTCAGCTCTGTCTTTTGCAACTGTGCTCGAAGCAGTCTGTTCTCCTCCAACAGCCGGTTTATTTCTGCTCTGCCCTGTTGACTGCACACACAGTCCTTCGTCTGCCCTTCAGCTTCCGTGACGCTGTCACTCCCATCACCACTGTCCACATTTGCAGCTGGTACGTCAACCTCCACTTGTCCAACACAACTGCTGTCCACTGCCTCCATGACATGGTTGTTGTTCTTCTGTCAGACCTTCATCGATCATCAAGCCTGTAAGATAAAAAATAGTGCATAGACTTAAGGTTAATGTACACCAATATTCCAATGACAGGTGTGTGATTCATCTTTAAGTTATGTGCGGATTAGTGTACCATAAGAGCAATTTAGTATGTTTTCAGAGGGGGGTGTTTACCTGCAATGGGTGCTCTTTTTCGCTTCCGTTGCATACGCCTTGCGTGCCGGTCCGAGTCTGACACAGGTTTGTCGTCGTGCCCCATGTGCAGTGTTGGTGCCCAGTCTGGATTTGTTACATCCATTTCATATGCTGGTTTGCCTGCAATAATGCCAAATCAAAAGCTACTCAGTCGACATGACGTGGTTCTGCAGCATCACACATTAGCATGTTTTATCTCATTATCTATGACCGCAGCGCATTGAAAAAAAAACCCACTAAAAGCCTTTTGGTTTGGTCCTTTTACAGCATCCTGCCATGCGATTACATTTGTTCCTGACCACCGAGAACACTCACGTTAACTTTTATCGAGTGGAAAAAAAGTTAGCGTGTTTATATTGTGCTAACATAGCTGTGTTACTAGCGGTCACGTAGCACATCATTATATACCAGCTAGCCCAACTTCAGTAACCCTACAAATCAATCAATCAAGCTTTATTTATAAAGCACTTTTCATACAGAAAAAATGTAGCACAAAGTGCTTTACATAGTTAAAAGCAGCCCACCCCACCCTCCAACTCACTCCCCACACTCTCAATACACATATATCCCCCCACCCCCACCCACACACACACATGCGCACACTTAAAGAGTAAAAATTGGGCTGGGCTCGCATGAGCCAAGTGAGGAAACATTATAACAGAGAGCCGTCTGCACCGGGAGCCGGTCACAGACCGCAGCCTCCGGGCTGGGCACACAGCCGGAGGGAGGCCAAGGAGCCCCCCAACCAGGCTGAGAGGACCCCAGAGACCAGCAGCCACGGTCAATAACAGCCCCGGTGCAGAGAGCGCCCTCCGAGGAAACACTGGAGATATGACGCAATACGATATATACAGGGTAAAATGATAAAATAAATAAGAACAGGATACAATATAAATATAAATATAAATAGAGTAAGAAGATTAAAAAATGAATAAGAATAAAATCAAAAAATATTAGGTAAATCCTAAATTAATAATAGAATAACAGGATAGAATAAATAAGCATAAAAAATAAATAAACGCTAAGTAAAAGCTAAATTAAAAAGGTGGGTCTTGAGCCTGTTCTTAAAAACATGTACGTTCTCTGCGGCCCTGAGCTCCTCCGGCAGGCTGTTCCACAGACGAGGACCATACCACTGAAAAGCTGCCTCTCCGTGAGTATGTGTCCTGACTTTAGGGACAATCAAAAGGCCAGTACCAGAGGACCTCAGGGTCCGCGAGGGTTCGTATGGTAAAAGCAGATCTGAGAGATAAGAAGGCCCAAGACCATTAAGACATTTAAAAACCAATAAAAGAACTTTAAAATCGATCCTGAAACACACGGGGAGCCAATGCAGCGATTCTAAAACCGGTGTAATGTGGGCCCGCCCTCTGGTCTTCGTCAGCACACGAGCTGCCGAGTTTTGCAAGAGTTGTAAAGTTGAAATATTCTTCTTAGGAAGACCAGAGAGCAGGGCATTACAGTAATCAATGCGACTGGCAATAAAAGCATGCATCAGCATCTCCGTGTTGGCCCGAGAGAGAATAGGGCGGACTCTGGCTATATTTTTTAGATGATAAAATCCAATTTTGGTTACATGTTTAACATGTGGGATAAAACCAAGCTCAGAGTCAAAAATAACACCCAGGTTTTTCACTTGTAGCGAAGGACATAGTGAAAATGCCTCTAATTTAGACAAGAGTTTCTCTCTCTGAGCTTCAGGACCGACAATTAAAACTTCAGTTTTGTCCTGGTTAAGCTGTAAAAAGTTTTCTGCCATCCAAGATCTTATATCCAAGATACAGTTAAAAAGGGCATCCATTGGTCTGGTGTCATCAGGAGACACGGAGATGTACAGCTGCGTGTCATCAGCGTAACTGTGGAAGTTCACTCCATGCCTCCTGATGACACTGCCGAGAGGCAACATATACAAATTAAAAAGTACAGGGCCTAGAACCGACCCTTGAGGCACACCACATGTCATTTTATGGATCTTAGAGGAGCATGTATCCATACTCACCATAAAAGATCTGTCAGAGAGATAGGAAGTGAACCAGTTGTGTACAGCACCAGAGAGGCCCACCATGTGTTTTAGTCTGTTTAAAAGAATAGCGTGGTCTACTGTATCAAAGGCTGCGCTTAGATCCAGCAGCACCAGGACTGAGAGCTTTTGGGCGTCCCAGTTACATCTAAGATCATTTAAAACCTTTAGGAGAGCCGTCTCTGTGCTGTGGTTCACCCTAAATCCAGACTGGAATATCTCCAGGATCTGTCTATCATTGAGAAAATCAGTAATCTGAGTAAAAACAAGTTTTTCTAAGACTTTACTTAAAAATGGTAAGTTGGATACAGGTCTGTAGTTATTAAAATCATTACAATCCAAATTGCTCTTCTTCAGAAGGGGCCTCACCACCGCCGTTTTAAAGGCAGCAGGGAAGACACCCAACTGAAGAGAGCAATTCATCATGTATAAAAGCTCAGCCTCAAAAAATCCATAAAGTGTTTTAAAGAGTGAAGAGGGGATTGGATCTAAAAGACATGTGGTGGGTCTCACTGTGGAGAAAACCTTCTGAAAGTTCTCAGCATTAACCAGGACAAAGCTGTCCAGTGTCTCCTCAGGTACAATCGAGCCCTCAGATGTGTTTACAATCATATCGCGATTAGATAAAATATCAGATCTGATGGCGCTGATCTTTCCCCTGAAGTGGTCTGCAAACTGCTCACAGAGCGAGTCTGTGGGGGTTCTTTGGGAGCTGTTAAAATCAGGGTTAAATAAATGATCTATGGTGGAAAAGAGGACCTTGGGATTATTTTTGTTAATACTGATTATTTTGGCGAAGTATGAATTTCTTGACTTCCTTAATGTATTATTGTACATTTTAAATTGCTCGGAAAATATTTGATGGTTGATATTATTTTTATTTTTCCTCCATCTCCTTTCTGCTGCCCTGCAATTTCTTTTGAGTTTTTTGACTTCTTCGTTTCTCCAGGGTGATGCATGTTTTACGTTAATCTTTTTGGTGGTGAGTGGAGCAACGGAGTCAAGGCTTTTCTTCAGTTTGCTGTTAAAATAACTAAAAATCAAATCGCAGGGTGCAGGTAAAATCACAGGGGGGCATTTGACTAAAACCCTGGTAAAATTTGCAGCCACTGTCACTGCTGTTTAGTTTTCTGTCTTCATTTATGTTGGAAGTGATAAGAAAGCTGTACGTTTTAATTTGTTTCCAAAACCCCGCAGTCAGGACATGCTATATTGTATTTAGATAGAAGCTAGCGAGCTAACTTGCTGCTAACTTCTAACTCATATGTCATAAATTCCATTGTCATGGATGCCTGGATGTTTAACTCAGTTGTTACACCTGGTAGAGCAGAACGCTGATAATTTTATTAAAGATGAAAGACTTAAGACAGTGTTTTAACTCTCAGTAATGCCACAGTGATCATTTGATATATGGACCTGCAGCAGAGTTTAGGCCCAGACACGGCTAGTGACGTCAGACTCAACAATCGGATAGTGATATGAATTACTTTAGAACTCACCGGAGAGAAAATGCCGCGAGCAAACCAACAAAAAGCTGGGGATTGCACGGAACTCGATATCCGCTCGTCTCACCGCTGCAATCCATGCCTGGCGTCTTTGTTTGGTGATATCGGATACATGGGATCCCTCACGTTGCCGCCAGGATGGAAAACGATTAAAAGATTAATCCAGTTTCTTGCCTTCACGATCGTGAGATCTAACATTGCAACCGACTACACACGTACCACCATAGCTGAAGCTGTATCCTTTGTCTGGCCTACTGTGATGGCGGCAGGGGGCGCATTCTAAAATGTCATGTGACAATCTGATTCATGAAGAGTGATGATGTCACAAGGACATGTGATGATGTCACAAGGACATGTGATGATGTCACAAGCACATGCCTTTGAGCCTTTTCTATAAATAGGGGTCAGGAGCAGCAAGTTTTAGTCAGTTTGTTCGCAGCCTTCAAACGTTCGACCAGAGCTATATTTGAAAGTATTTGTAAACCTCTTCAGAGTCACTGTGCACAGGATTAAAAATGTATCCACGAAAATGCCAACAAAGAATAAACAATCTTGCTGCCTCTCCTTCGAGGTCTGGCCAGCCACTCACTTCAAGAGGGAAGCCTGATATGACACGATCCATTGGTGCCTCATCAGTCCAAAGGACATTACAGGAAAACT
This sequence comes from Diplotaxodon limnothrissa, assembly GCF_057381915.1. Classification (NCBI taxonomy): domain Eukaryota; kingdom Metazoa; phylum Chordata; class Actinopteri; order Cichliformes; family Cichlidae; genus Diplotaxodon; species Diplotaxodon limnothrissa. The sequence continues at coordinate 98,725 of NC_140609.1, read as the reverse complement.
CCGACCTACATGCAAAAATTAAACAAATTGAAGAAGAGAAGCTTCAACTGGAGGAGAAGTGCAGACAATTGGAAGCACGAAATCAAGAGCTGGAAAAACAACAGCAACGCCAGCCTTACACAAAAATTATTAGTGAGGCCTGGGAAGGAAAGTTTGGTGAAGCACGACAGAAGATTTTGTTCCTGATGAAGGAAAACAAGACAAAGAGTGCTGAATTAAAAGAAACGTCTGCCCAGCTTCAACGCGCGAATGCTACTATTGGGGAGATGCAAAGGGATCTCCAAAACATGGAGCAAAAGAATCAGGCGCTCCAAGGAACGCTTGATGAAGCTATGGAACAAACTGCACAAATCCTCGGACAGAAAAAGGAAGGGGTCACACAAATGCAGGACCAACTCAAAGGCATAAAGAAAAAATACGAAGTGCTGAAAGTCAGGCTGGATGAAACAGAGTGCAAAAAAAAAGAGCTTCTTCAAGAGAAAGAGCAACAGGAAGAAGAAAAAAAACGTATTCTCCAGGACTCAGACAACTTGAAGTGTGAAAACGCTGAAATGCTTGCACAAAAGCAGCAACAAGAGAAAATAAATGAAGACCTGCAGCGTAAGCTTCAAGAAATCACAAGAAGAAATGAGCAGTTAGAAAAGATGCACAAGGAAAAACAACAGCAAAATACAGACAAGTGCAATCTATTAAAAGAAATGGAGCAAAGATGCCAGAAACTTGAGAAGGAAGTTGAAGAAACAACCGATCAGTTGAGAACCCTCATCCTAGAGAAAAAAGTGGTCGTGGAAAAGCTCATGGAAAAGAAGAAAAAACGTTTCCGCTTCTTCTGGAGGAGGGACACTCCTGCTTTTTCTACTTTTTCTATTTTTTCTACTGCTGACGTCACCTCGTCTCCCTCCACCTCTGTTCCATCTTAATTTTCACCTCTCCTCTCCCCTTCTCTCCTAACACTTCTTCCCTCTCTCCTTCATCTTTTTTCACCCCAACCAGTCCCGGCAGTTGACTGCCCCTCGTGAGCCTGGTTCTGCCGGAAGTTTCTGCCCGTTTAAAGGCAGTTTTTCTTCCCCACTGTCGCCTAGTGCTTGCTCAGAGGGGATTGTTGGGGTTTTCTCTTTTCTTTTTTTTTCCCTTCTTATTACCATTTTCCTTTATTTACCGATTTGTTTTGTTTACTTTTCTTTTATGTTGTTTCTTTATTTACTTGTTTAACTTTTTTTCAACTTATGTAATAAACTAATAAACCAATTGAATTTATCCTCTGCGTATTTTACATCTAATCTTTAAAGAATATTTCCAAAACATTTTCAAACATCACGATCTGTCTTTTGTTTGCTTGTTAAAACCCCGTAAATGGTGGAGTAAAAACCCTGTGATATGGTTTAAAACATCAAAATAGACTAAACAACTAGTCTAAAACTAAGAGACACAGGATAAAGTTGGTGTGAAGGTTTCAGTCTGTGAATGAATCTAAGCACCATCACCTTAACTTTAAATTCATCTCTGTTACCCTCTTTGTGACTGAACTCTGACCGTGAGCACCACAGCCACTGCGCACCAGTCACACACACTTTAAATCCATCACAGTAAACCAGTTAGTTTACCTCAGTTTGTTTTGCAGCACATTTCACAACATGCAAAAGCATAATGTGCCATGTACAGACTCAAAATCTGATTTAAAAACATGAGGACTGACCTGTAAGCTTTACATTTACAGTTTATCACATACCACTGAGGTTCTTACCTGTAATTCTAAGCCCTCTTCTTCCTTTTCTGGTTTAAAACATCAAATTAGACTAAACAACTAGTCTAAAACCAAGAGACACTTAAATATTAAGTTAAACCTCTGGGGTTGCCGGACGCGCCGGCGCGTCAAAATCACATGACCAATTTAAGACGACACAGCTACAAGATGCAGCGATTCAGAGGCTGTATCCCAATTCAGGGTCTGCAGCCTTAAAGGCCGCATTTTAAGGCCGATTACGTCACCATGCCAGTCTCCTATTGCCAGAGGCTGAAGTGTGTGTGCAGTCACCAGGTGATAATCTGATATCGTCTACTTCCCCACTGATGTTAAGTAATATGAAAAAAAAAATGAATCCCACCTTAGGCCGAATGTGTGACTCTCTTCGTAGTGGAAGAGAGAATGAATCTTCCCATCCGAATTCACGGCAATCAGTCTGTCAATCAAATCCTGTGGAGTAAAATGAGAGGCTTTGAACAAGAATGCACCGGATAGGGTGCAAAACGAAAACTGTGTGGAAATTTACAATGGGTAAGGTGGAGAACGTATATCAGTCTCAGTGTGAGAGGGTTTATTTGAATGCGTTTGAAGTAAAACAAATGGGTGGGTGGTGTTTGGAGGCCAAATAAAAAGTGCAAACATGCCCTCAGATGGATGACAAAAAAAACCTGCAGTGTGTGGAAAAGAAGAAGAAGAAAAACACTTACAGGTATGGAGGTTGGCATCTCCCTCAGGGTGTATTCGCTTTTGTTGGCCAAAGACTGTCGGCCCAGCAGTTGCCACACCGACTGGGAAGAGGAGAGGAGGTTGACCAAGTACAGGAAGGACTGAAGAGGAAAGTAAATACAGCAGCTGTTAGAGAGAAAAAATGTATTTGCTTTTAAAGACCATTGTGAATGCATTTGTGCACGTCATGGATTGATCAAATCCTAACACATAATAATAATATAACACTATTCAACTACAAACACTACCGATAATATGACAAATAATATCTGTAGTATTCAAAGCAAAACAAAATGTAAAAAGAATTTATGATTGCAAAGGTAAAACATGGTTTACCACACTCTCAAAACTGAATAAGACATATATTCTGAGCAGAGTGGTTGAGCAGAAACCTATTGCAGCCTGAAGAATATTAAACTACAGGAAAGCTCCCTGCATTTTTCACTGGGTCTGGTAGAACAGGGAAAATATATCATCAAAAGCATCAAAGGAAAAAAAGAGAGACACTTGCACAAACGAGCTACAACTTAGATTATATTAAACAGCTTCAAAGAAACGTAAAGAAAAAAACAAGATACGATGGATTTTTTTTTCTAAAATAGAAATATCTATACTTTCATGTGTCTTCTGATGTTTCTGTGCATGTGTGAACTTATCTTCATATGTACTACCAAACCTCCTACTGTACTTAGCACAGATTAAAGCAAAGACTCGAGTTAATTCACCAAAGTGCTGGTGTGTGTATATTTAGTTTTCCTTTGACCTCAGCATATATGTATAACCCACTGATAAGGCAGACTTTAAAGTCGCCTGTGGCAGGACACAGTTTACACATCACTGGCTGTCCGTATTCACTTGGCTAGTCTCTCTGAGAGAGATGACTTGGCTGCTGTCAGAGGCCAAGCATCAGACACACACAGACAGGCTCACGCTGGAGCTTGTTGAAGCTTTCCTGAGAGAAATTCTGCCAAAAACATAACTAAAAATGCAGTCTTATGAAAGTAAGGCTTATTTGCCCAGACACCCATAAACCAATCAGCAAAAAGCCTTTCTTGTTAACAAAATCACTATTGCCAGTTTCTTAAATATGAATATTCACAAGTGAATTTTCTACATGGCTGCTGGTATCACAGCAACACATGGACCACTATTCTGAGTCCTGGGTTAATAATAATTGGAATCAATTTAATTTTAATCAATTTAAACACCTTTGTAACCAGTGAGCTAAAAACATGATGGAAAAGCAAAACTTCTAAGAGATCTGTGTCTGTACTATTATGTAGATATCTAAAAATTGGGGCATTGTGGGCTCCAGGAAGTTTCTCCTTCTCCCTCTCTCTCACACACACACGCACGCACATACATACAATACCTTAATGCAACTCCTATCTGTGGGGTCAATGGGAGTTGGTTTGGGACGGACCACTCTGATGTCGTCACTGCTGCACTCAAGAACAGACCATAGCTCTAGTACCAGGGCCCGAATAAAGCCTGAGACAGAACACGGAGAAATTTGTTGTACCAAACATTTATTTGAAATAGCAGCAACTAAAATTATTAACAGTGCTTTAATAAATAAACGACTGACTTTGTTATTGTGTCCAATCTTTTAAAGAAATCTGTCTTTGCATTGCTGGCACCGTTTTGATTGGAGGATTTGAATCTCAGGAAGGAAGGAATTTATAATGCCACTCCCTTTGATCCCATTTAATCTCTTCCCTGTTGCACTTTGGCCTGTCAGTAACTACATTTGAATTTTGCAGCTCAAGCTTGCACATAAAGGCTGGATAAAAACGTTAATGCAATCAAAATGTACGCAGCCCTCGCTGGAAAACTGGGGATACAGTACAGTACATAAATGATGAAGCAAAGACAAAACATTAGTGTCATGGAAGAAGAAATAGTCAGTGCATCACGGGAAGCTCCCAGCAATAAAACCTGCATTTGTATTGACACATAAACCTTAATTTGTGAGCAATTTTCAGTGTATTTCAGTTAAATTAATGAGACAAATATAACAAAAGGGATTTTATACTTAGAAGAAGAATATGAAATTGAAATATTAAACTAAGAAAACTATAAATACTGCAGTTCTAGAGTTACAGATATACAATTAAGCTTTGCATATCAGTGCTGTATAACCCAGGGAATGTACTTTTTTTTTTTTTATAATTGAATAGTAATGGAAATCATGAACTGTTTTTCAGAGGTCATAGATCAAATGAGCAGTAGAGTTTTTCTCACAGAATGGTTCTTTCACATAGAAAGCAGTGTGTGCTGCAGGTTTAGCAAATGGCCCATCATTTGTATCTCCAGTGTCTGTTGAAGTGTACAGTATCTGTGTGTGTGCATGACCGTCGGTGCTCTCTGCTCACTCGGGTTCAGAGGTACAGGGAGGAGGCTCAGCAGGAGTAGAGGCAGCTGCTTCATCACAAACATGCCAGGTGCAGGCGGTAAAGGCCCTTTCTGTTTCCTCTCAACCCTCCTGCCAAAGCCATAGAACTCTGCCGAGGTGAACCAGACAACACAATATAGACATTTTTCCCTGTTCCTACATGGAAACACAAGATCAAACGGGCATTTTTTTTTGGCATAAATATGTATATCATATCGGACTCAGTTTGTTCCTGTTATTGTTTTTGCACTGTACTTGTCATCCATTCCAGTGAAACGATGCAGAAGGTTGTAGGTTGTGCAATAGTGCCATCTAGAGGTGAAGTAACATCACACTGCCCGTGCTCTTGTCTCGTCACGGTGTTTGCGTGTTTCTCCCTCTCTGCACACTCATGGGAATGTGCTGTCAGGCAGGACTCAGCGTTATATTCACAATATGTGGAAAATATATTGATATTGAATGTTCAAATATGAGGATATGTATAATGTATAGGTTGACTTTGCTCTACCTACACTTCTGGCAGAGCAGCAGTTGCAATGCGAACACATAATTAAACGGTGTATTTATAGGAACAGATTTCTTGCCTATGGCAGACAAAGTGATTTTAAACGTGTAAAAGGTTTCATTCACAGATGATTTATTACTATCACACCCTGGAGACTTTATAAAGAGCACTGCTGCAAAAGCAGCCTAAACAAACTTGTACAGTAGGTCACGCTGGTTTAGTTTTTCATCAAAATGCTTTTTTTCTTTTACTATTATTTTTGAAAACGTTACAGCACTGGTGGACATTTCCTACCAAATAAGAACTAGACACTACTGTTATGTAGTGGTTAATTGGAAAACTGTTTTATCACGAATTTCTTATTTAGAAATAATTAAAATTTTATTTGATGTTTTTTTTTTTTTTGGATGGATACTGTTATTGCAGTGATGCTGTAATTAAACTGTCTTCACCCCAGTAGAATAATTGCATGACTCCATCACTGAAGTGGAGGGTTTGCTTTGGAGGGGAAACGCACAGTGTCTCTTTAGTAGCATGGTGGTTGGATCCCACATTTGTTTCTTATGTAACATTGTAAATAGCTGCTAAGACAGCATATCTATTGGACAAGCACATATTATACATACTTTGCACGTGCAGTATTTAATAGAAAGCAGTGTGTGCTGCAGGTTTAGCAAATGGCCCATCATTTGTAAGCTCTGTCTGGACTATATCACTTTTTGAGGTCATCCTTCTTTCTGTCAGTCTGCCTTTTTATCGATGGCACAAACATATGTCACATCATGGAACACATGAGTGCTCCACAGCCAGCGCTGCTCAACACAGCAGGGAACTGTTCTTGCGTGGGTAAAGTCATAGGAGAGAATAGGTTTCAGAACGCAGCGGTGCTGTTATAAGCGAAGGGCTGATAAGTAATCAGACTTCTTTTCCCATAACCAGTTGAGTCGCCCCTTCTAGCCAATAGAAAGAATGCAGGATTAAAATATTTGTTCACTAGCTTCATTTTTTGACCTCTTTTGACAAGAGTACGGTATTTCCTGGAGCCTTTTGCATATGGATAAACCTAGTATCAGTATACAACTGATATGTGAATCCATTTATCAAAAAAGAACGCCTCTTCTTACTCTTTCTTACCCAAACAAAAACGGTTTGACAAATACATTTCTCCCTAAGCTGCCTTAAGTCTCCTTTATACCGACAACACAAAAACAACAACAACAACTTATAATATAAGCCTTAAGCATCACAGCTGACAAGTGTTTGTTGTGTCCAAATAACTGCAATAGTACCTGAACTGTGCAGAGCCACAACTCCCGGAGCAGTTGCTGCCACCTGTGTCACCATCACCCCGTAGCCAAACTTCTCGCAGCTGCTCACCTACAGAAAACACACAGAAATCTCATACCCCTAGAAATATTTCAGCCTTTCACTATCACAGTTTTTGGTTATCAGGTAAAAAATGAATGAGAGTTTGGAAAAAGGATGGAAAAGGTTTAGGTCAAATGTAGTACTAATGTATCATAAAGGGAGATGTGTAAGTAAATCTGGGATTCTGGAAAGGCACAACATAATGTAGTTAAACATGCTGTGGAGAATTTAAATTGTAAATTGATATTGGAGTGTGCAGGCCCTTCATTAATTACAACACAATGCCACAACTAAAAATAGACAAAATATAATTACATTCCATAATTAAAGTGTAATGCCAAACTAGAGAAGCAATTACAATGGTGCGTAAACAATGGCAGTAAATTAAGCCCACGGGGGATCAGCTAAGGTTTGCAGCAAGCCTGAGTGTTTGTGTGTTTACAATTTGAATCTTAGACTCAGACCCTGTGACAAGGTCTGTGAAAACCACGTTTTTATGCCTGAAATACTACAGTACTACACTCCCACCAGATGAGCTCATGCAGCCTGTCACGAACCGGGACATACAACCATGACAAAACAGGAGATGCACACACAATTTATTGTGTTATTAATTTAGATCAACTGTGCTAATATAGTATACCAAAATGAAAACAATAACTCAAATTTCAGATATTTGAGGTTGTGCTGAAAATAATGGTGCCAAATAAGGCAAGAAAAACATATTTTAAAGGTGAAATATAGAGGTAAAATCAAAAATAGTCAAGAACGGCCAATTATACCCTGGACCACAGAGGGTTAAATTTGAAAACGGTTTAAAAAAAAACATCCCCATTCTAAAATGTCATGTGACAATCTGATTCATGAAGAGTGATGATGTCACAAGGACATGTGATGATGTCACAAGGACATGTGATGATGTCACAAGCACATGCCTTTGAGCCTTTGAAGTTTTTCTATAAATAGGGGTCAGGAGCAGCAAGTTTTAGTCAGTTTGTTCGCAGCCTTCAAACGTTCGACCAGAGCTATATTTGAAAGTATTTGTAAACCTCTGTAACATCACGCTCCAAAGCCCTGTGACGTTTCTGTGTTCTGTGACGTTGTCCCAAAGAAAGACCTTTAAATGCGATAAATAGCCTAAACGTTTTCGTTTATGACTAGTTTACCGTGTTATGACTGTGAACAGGGGGGAAGTCGCGCAAGAGAAATGTCGACCAAAACAATTGCAAGTAAGCCAAAGTCAGTTCCTAAAAGTCAACCCGCAGGTGTTTCCACCACCATCAGACCCTCCACTTCTGTAAGACCTCCATTAAGAATAACTGATGCAAAGAAAACCGCTCGGGTGGGAAAAACTCAGAATGGAAGACCGGCAGCTGTGAAACAGCCCCCGAAGAGGGATATGAAAAAGAATGTGGACAGTAAACTGGTCAGCTTAATTACAAATGAAATTGTATACAGTGGAGCGACTGTGTCATTTGATGACATCGCAGGGCAGGATCTGGCAAAGCAAGCACTTCAAGAAATTGTCATCCTTCCTGCCTTAAGACCTGATCTCTTTACTGGTCTGAGAGCTCCTGCACGTGGCTTGCTTTTATTTGGCCCACCAGGAAATGGGAAGACCATGCTCGCCAAAGCAGTTGCTGCAGAGTCTAATGCAACATTCTTCAACATCAGTGCTGCTAGTTTGACCTCCAAATATGTGGGAGAAGGCGAGAAGCTCGTACGAGCACTCTTTGCAGTTGCAAGAGAGAGACAGCCCTCAGTAATCTTCATCGATGAAGTGGACGGCTTGCTCTGTCAAAGGAGGGAGGGGGAGCACGACGCCTCTCGCCGTTTAAAAACTGAGTTCCTCATTGAGTTTGACGGGTTGCAGTCAGGAAAGGATGACAGAGTACTTGTAATGGGAGCAACGAACAGGCCCCAGGAGCTCGATGAAGCAATATTAAGGCGCTTTGCAAAAAGAGTATATGTGACCTTACCCGATGAGAAGACAAGATTTACGCTGCTGAAAAATCTTTTGGGAACGCACGGGAGTCCACTGAGCCAAGACGAACTGTCCTGTCTTGCAAAAGTGACTGAAGGATATTCAGGGAGCGATTTGACAGCATTAGCCAAAGATGCTGCACTTGGCCCAATAAGAGAGTTGGCACCAGAACAAGTCCGTGTTATAGCTGCTGCTGAGGTGCGCAACATTAAGATGAAAGACTTTGAGGATTCTCTGAAGCAAATCAAACCAACTGTTAGTCCAGCAACTCTTAACATGTACACCAAATAGAACAAAGATTTTGGTGGTCCTTCTTCAATAAATCCAAATCCAGTCAGGCTGGATGAAACAGAGTGCAAAAATAAAGAGCTTCTTCAAGAGAAAGAGCAACAGGAAAAAGAAAAAAAACGTATTCTCCAGGACTTGGAGAGAAGAAATCTACAACTGAACAAATTAATACAATGAAGGACAGAACACCTGAACTGGAAGGAGAAGTATTGGAAAAACGACGTTCAAAGATGCAGCGTAGGATCAATGAAATGGCGAAAAAACACTCAGAGGTCATTAATGAGATGTTGTTGAACTCAGACAACTTGAAGTGTGAAAACGCTGAAATGCTTGCACAAAAGCAGCAACAAGAGAAAATAAATGAAGACCTGCAGCGTAAGCTTCAAGAAATCACAAGAAGAAATGAGCAGTTAGAAAAGATGCACAAGGAAAAACAACAGCAAAATACAGACAAGTGCAATCTATTAAAAGAAATGGAGCAAAGATGCCAGAAACTTGAGAAGGAAGTTGAAGAAACAACCGATCAGTTGAGAACCCTCATCCTAGAGAAAAAAGTGGTCGTGGAAAAGCTCATGGAAAAGAAGAAAAAACGTTTCCGCTTCTTCTGGAGGAGGGACACTCCTGCTTTTTCTACTCTTTCTATTTTTTCTACTGCTGACGTCACCTCGTCTCCCTCCACCTCTGTTCCATCTTAATTTTCACCTCTCCTCTCCCCTTCTCTCCTAACACTTCTTCCCTCTCTCCTTCATCTTTTTTCACCCCAACCAGTCCCGGCAGTTGACTGCCCCTCGTGAGCCTGGTTCTGCCGGAAGTTTCTGCCCGTTTAAAGGCAGTTTTTCTTCCCCACTGTCGCCTAGTGCTTGCTCAGAGGGGATTGTTGGGGTTTTCTCTTTTCTTTTTTTTCCCCTTCTTATTACCATTTTCCTTTATTTACCGATTTGTTTTGTTTACTTTTCTTTTACGTTGTTTCTTTATTTACTTGTTTAACTTTTTTTCAACTTATGTAATAAACTAATAAACCAATTGAATTTATCCTCTGCGTATTTTACATCTAATCTTTAAAGAATATTTCCAAAACATTTTCAAACATCACGATCTGTCTTTTGTTTGCTTGTTAAAACCCCGTAAATGGTGAAGTAAAAACCCTGTGATATGGTTTAAAACATCAAAATAGACTAAACAACTAGTCTAAAACTAAGAGACACAGGATAAAGTTGGTGTGAAGGTTTCAGTCTGTGAATGAATCTAAGCACCATCACCTTAACTTTAAATTCATCTCTGTTACCCTCTTTGTGACTGAACTCTGACCGTGAGCACCACAGCCACTGCGCACCAGTCACACACACTTTAAATCCATCACAGTAAACCAGTTAGTTTACCTCAGTTTGTTTTGCAGCACATTTCACAACATGCAAAAGCATAATGTGCCATGTACAGACTCAAAATCTGATTTAAAAACATGAGGACTGACCTGTAAGCTTTACATTTACAGTTTATCACATACCACTGAGCAGTTCTTACCTGTAATTCTAAGCCCTCTTCTTCCTTTTCTGGTTTAAAACATCAAATTAGACTAAACAACTAGTCTAAAACCAAGAGACACTTAAATATTAAGTTAAACCTCTGGGGTTGCCGGACGCGCCGGCGCGTCAAAATCACATGACCAATTTAAGACGACACAGCTACAAGATGCAGCGATTCAGAGGCTGTATCCCAATTCAGGGTCTGCAGCCTTAAAGGCCGCATTTTAAGGCCGATTACGTCACCATGCCAGTCTCCTATTGCCAGAGGCTGAAGTGTGTGTGCAGTCACCAGGTGATAATCTGATATCGTCTACTTCCCCACTGATGTTAAGTAATATGAAAAAAATAATGAATCCCACCTTAGGCCGAATGTGTGACTCTCTTCGTAGTGGAAGAGAGAATGAATCTTCCCATCCGAATTCACGGCAATCAGTCTGTCAATCAAATCCTGTGGAGTAAAATGAGAGGCTTTGAACAAGAATGCACCGGATAGGGTGCAAAACGAAAACTGTGTGGAAATTTACAATGGGTAAGGTGGAGAACGTATATCAGTCTCAGTGTGAGAGGGTTTATTTGAATGCGTTTGAAGTAAAACAAATGGGTGGGTGGTGTTTGGAGGCCAAATAAAAAGTGCAAACATGCCCTCAGATGGATGACAAAAAAAAACTGCAGTGTGTGGAAAAGAAGAAGAAGAAAAACACTTACAGGTATGGAGGTTGGCATCTCCCTCAGGGTGTATTCGCTTTTGTTGGCCAAAGACTGTCGGCCCAGCAGTTGCCACACCGACTGGGAAGAGGAGAGGAGGTTGACCAAGTACAGGAAGGACTGAAGAGGAAAGTAAATACAGCAGCTGTTAGAGAGAAAAAATGTATTTGCTTTTAAAGACCATTGTGAATGCATTTGTGCACGTCATGGATTGATCAAATCCTAACACATAATAATAATATAACACTATTCAACTACAAACACTACCGATAATATGACAAATAATATCTGTAGTATTCAAAGCAAAACAAAATGTAAAAAGAATTTATGATTGCAAAGATAAAACATGGTTTACCACACTCTCAAAACTGAATAAGACATATATTCTGAGCAGAGTGGTTGAGCAGAAACCTATTGCAGCCTGAAGAATATTAAACTACAGGAAAGCTCCCTGCATTTTTCACTGGGTCTGGTAGAACAGGGAAAACATATCATCAAAAGCATCAAAGGAAAAAAAGAGAGACACTTGCACAAACGAGCTACAACTTAGATTATATTAAACAGCTTCAAAGAAACGTAAAGAAAAAAACAAGATACGATGGATTTTTTTTTCTAAAATAGAAATATCTATACTTTCATGTGTCTTCTGATGTTTCTGTGCATGTGTGAACTTATCTTCATATGTACTACCAAACCTCCTACTGTACTTAGCACAGATTAAAGCAAAGACTCGAGTTAATTCACCAAAGTGCTGGTGTGTGTATATTTAGTTTTCCTTTGACCTCAGCATATATGTATAACCCACTGATAAGGCAGACTTTAAAGTCGCCTGTGGCAGGACACAGTTTACACATCACTGGCTGTCCGTATTCACTTGGCTAGTCTCTCTGAGAGAGATGACTTGGCTGCTGTCAGAGGCCAAGCATCAGACACACACAGACAGGCTCACGCTGGAGCTTGTTGAAGCTTTCCTGAGAGAAATTCTGCCAAAAACATAACTAAAAATGCAGTCTTATGAAAGTAAGGCTTATTTGCCCAGACACCCATAAACCAATCAGCAAAAAGCCTTTCTTGTTAACAAAATCACTATTGCCAGTTTCTTAAATATGAATATTCACAAGTGAATTTTCTACATGGCTGCTGGTATCACAGCAACACATGGACCACTATTCTGAGTCCTGGGTTAATAATAATTGGAATCAATTTAATTTTAATCAATTTAAACACCTTTGTAACCAGTGAGCTAAAAACATGATGGAAAAGCAAAACTTCTAAGAGATCTGTGTCTGTACTATTATGTAGATATCTAAAAATTGGGGCATTGTGGGCTCCAGGAAGTTTCTCCTTCTCCCTCTCTCTCACACACACACGCACGCACATACATACAATACCTTAATGCAACTCCTATCTGTGGGGTCAATGGGAGTTGGTTTGGGACGGACCACTCTGATGTCGTCACTGCTGCACTCAAGAACAGACCATAGCTCTAGTACCAGGGCCCGAATAAAGCCTGAGACAGAACACGGAGAAATTTGTTGTACCAAACATTTATTTGAAATAGCAGCAACTAAAATTATTAACAGTGCTTTAATAAATAAACGACTGACTTTGTTATTGTGTGCAATCTTTTAAAGAAATCTGTCTTTGCATTGCTGGCACCGTTTTGATTGGAGGATTTGAATCTCAGGAAGGAAGGAATTTATAATGCCACTCCCTTTGATCCCATTTAATCTCTTCCCTGTTGCACTTTGGCCTGTCAGTAACTACATTTGAATTTTGCAGCTCAAGCTTGCACATAAAGGCTGGATAAAAACGTTAATGCAATCAAAATGTACGCAGCCCTCGCTGGAAAACTGGGGATACAGTACAGTACATAAATGATGAAGCAAAGACAAAACATTAGTGTCATGGAAGAAGAAATAGTCAGTGCATCACGGGAAGCTCCCAGCAATAAAACCTGCATTTGTATTGACACATAAACCTTAATTTGTGAGCAATTTTCAGTGTATTTCAGTTAAATTAACGAGACAAATATAACAAAAGGGATTTTATACTTAGAAGAAGAATATGAAATTGAAATATTAAACTAAGAAAACTATAAATACTGCAGTTCTAGAGTTACAGATATACAATTAAGCTTTGCATATCAGTGCTGTATAACCCAGGGAATGTACTTTTTTTATATAATTGAATAGTAATGGAAATCATGAACTGTTTTTCAGAGGTCATAGATCAAATGAGCAGTAGAGTTTTTCTCACAGAATGGTTCTTTCACATAGAAAGCAGTGTGTGCTGCAGGTTTAGCAAATGGCCCATCATTTGTAAGCTCTGTCTGGACTATATCACTTTTTGAGGTCATCCTTCTTTCTGTCAGTCTGCCTTTTTATCGATGGCACAAACATATGTCACATCATGGAACACATGAGTGCTCCACAGCCAGCGCTGCTCAACACAGCAGGGAACTGTTCTTGCGTGGGTAAAGTCATAGGAGAGAATAGGTTTCAGAACGCAGCGGTGCTGTTATAAGCGAAGGGCTGATAAGTAATCAGACTTCTTTTCCCATAACCAGTTGAGTCGCCCCTTCTAGCCAATAGAAAGAATGCAGGATTAAAATATTTGTTCACTAGCTTCATTTTTTGACCTCTTTTGACAAGAGTACGGTATTTCCTGGAGCCTTTTGCATATGGATAAACCTAGTATCAGTATACAACTGATATGTGAATCCATTTATCAAAAAAGAACGCCTCTTCTTACTCTTTCTTACCCAAACAAAAACGGTTTGACAAATACATTTCTCCCTAAGCTGCCTTAAGTCTCCTTTATACCGACAACACAAAAACAACAACAACAACTTATAATATAAGCCTTAAGCATCACAGCTGACAAGTGTTTGTTGTGTCCAAATAACTGCAATAGTACCTGAACTGTGCAGAGCCACAACTCCCGGAGCAGTTGCTGCCACCTGTGTCACCATCACCCCGTAGCCAAACTTCTCGCAGCTGCTCACCTACAGAAAACACACAGAAATCTCATACCCCTAGAAATATTTCAGCCTTTCACTATCACAGTTTTTGGTTATCAGGTAAAAAATGAATGAGAGTTTGGAAAAAGGATGGAAAAGGTTTAGGTCAAATGTAGTACTAATGTATCATAAAGGGAGATGTGTAAGTAAATCTGGGATTCTGGAAAGGCACAACATAATGTAGTTAAACATGCTGTGGAGAATTTAAATTGTAAATTGATATTGGAGTGTGCAGGCCCTTCATTAATTACAACACAATGCCACAACTAAAAATAGACAAAATATAATTACATTCCATAATTAAAGTGTAATGCCAAACTAGAGAAGCAATTACAATGGTGCGTAAACAATGGCAGTAAATTAAGCCCACGGGGGATCAGCTAAGGTTTGCAGCAAGCCTGAGTGTTTGTGTGTTTACAATTTGAATCTTAGACTCAGACCCTGTGACAAGGTCTGTGAAAACCACGTTTTTATGCCTGAAATACTACAGTACTACACTCCCACCAGATGAGCTCATGCAGCCTGTCACGAACCGGGACATACAACCATGACAAAACAGGAGATGCACACACAATTTATTGTGTTATTAATTTAGATCAACTGTGCTAATATAGTATACCAAAATGAAAACAATAACTCAAATTTCAGATATTTGAGGTTGTGCTGAAAATAATGGTGCCAAATAAGGCAAGAAAAACATATTTTAAAGGTGAAATATAGAGGTAAAATCAAAAATAGTCAAGAACGGCCAATTATACCCTGGACCACAGAGGGTTAAATTTGAAAACGGTTTAAAAAAAAACATCCCCATTCTAAAATGTCATGTGACAATCTGATTCATGAAGAGTGATGATGTCACAAGGACATGTGATGATGTCACAAGGACATGTGATGATGTCACAAGCACATGCCTTTGAGCCTTTGAAGTTTTTCTATAAATAGGGGTCAGGAGCAGCAAGTTTTAGTCAGTTTGTTCGCAGCCTTCAAACGTTCGACCAGAGCTATATTTGAAAGTATTTGTAAACCTCTGTAACATCACGCTCCAAAGCCCTGTGACGTTTCTGTGTTCTGTGACGTTGTCCCAAAGAAAGACCTTTAAATGCGATAAATAGCCTAAACGTTTTCGTTTATGACTAGTTTACCGTGTTATGACTGTGAACAGGGGGGAAGTCGCGCAAGAGAAATGTCGACCAAAACAATTGCAAGTAAGCCAAAGTCAGTTCCTAAAAGTCAACCCGCAGGTGTTTCCACCACCATCAGACCCTCCACTTCTGTAAGACCTCCATTAAGAATAACTGATGCAAAGAAAACCGCTCGGGTGGGAAAAACTCAGAATGGAAGACCGGCAGCTGTGAAACAGCCCCCGAAGAGGGATATGAAAAAGAATGTGGACAGTAAACTGGTCAGCTTAATTACAAATGAAATTGTATACAGTGGAGCGACTGTGTCATTTGATGACATCGCAGGGCAGGATCTGGCAAAGCAAGCACTTCAAGAAATTGTCATCCTTCCTGCCTTAAGACCTGATCTCTTTACTGGTCTGAGAGCTCCTGCACGTGGCTTGCTTTTATTTGGCCCACCAGGAAATGGGAAGACCATGCTCGCCAAAGCAGTTGCTGCAGAGTCTAATGCAACATTCTTCAACATCAGTGCTGCTAGTTTGACCTCCAAATATGTGGGAGAAGGCGAGAAGCTCGTACGAGCACTCTTTGCAGTTGCAAGAGAGAGACAGCCCTCAGTAATCTTCATCGATGAAGTGGACGGCTTGCTCTGTCAAAGGAGGGAGGGGGAGCACGACGCCTCTCGCCGTTTAAAAACTGAGTTCCTCATTGAGTTTGACGGGTTGCAGTCAGGAAAGGATGACAGAGTACTTGTAATGGGAGCAACGAACAGGCCCCAGGAGCTCGATGAAGCAATATTAAGGCGCTTTGCAAAAAGAGTATATGTGACCTTACCCGATGAGAAGACAAGATTTACGCTGCTGAAAAATCTTTTGGGAACGCACGGGAGTCCACTGAGCCAAGACGAACTGTCCTGTCTTGCAAAAGTGACTGAAGGATATTCAGGGAGCGATTTGACAGCATTAGCCAAAGATGCTGCACTTGGCCCAATAAGAGAGTTGGCACCAGAACAAGTCCGTGTTATAGCTGCTGCTGAGGTGCGCAACATTAAGATGAAAGACTTTGAGGATTCTCTGAAGCAAATCAAACCAACTGTTAGTCCAGCAACTCTTAACATGTACACCAAATAGAACAAAGATTTTGGTGGTCCTTCTTCAATAAATCCAAATCCAGTCAGGCTGGATGAAACAGAGTGCAAAAATAAAGAGCTTCTTCAAGAGAAAGAGCAACAGGAAAAAGAAAAAAAAAGTATTCTCCAGGACTTGGAGAGAAGAAATCTACAACTGAACAAATTAATACAATGAAGGACAGAACACCTGAACTGGAAGGAGAAGTATTGGAAAAACGACGTTCAAAGATGCAGCGTAGGATCAATGAAATGGCGAAAAAACACTCAGAGGTCATTAATGAGATGTTGTTGAACTCAGACAACTTGAAGTGTGAAAACGCTGAAATGCTTGCACAAAAGCAGCAACAAGAGAAAATAAATGAAGACCTGCAGCGTAAGCTTCAAGAAATCACAAGAAGAAATGAGCAGTTAGAAAAGATGCACAAGGAAAAACAACAGCAAAATACAGACAAGTGCAATCTATTAAAAGAAATGGAGCAAAGATGCCAGAAACTTGAGAAGGAAGTTGAAGAAACAACCGATCAGTTGAGAACCCTCATCCTAGAGAAAAAAGTGGTCGTGGAAAAGCTCATGGAAAAGAAGAAAAAACGTTTCCGCTTCTTCTGGAGGAGGGACACTCCTGCTTTTTCTACTTTTTCTATTTTTTCTACTGCTGACGTCACCTCGTCTCCCTCCACCTCTGTTCCATCTTAATTTTCACCTCTCCTCTCCCCTTCTCTCCTAACACTTCTTCCCTCTCTCCTTCATCTTTTTTCACCCCAACCAGTCCCGGCAGTTGACTGCCCCTCGTGAGCCTGGTTCTGCCGGAAGTTTCTGCCCGTTTAAAGGCAGTTTTTCTTCCCCACTGTCGCCTAGTGCTTGCTCAGAGGGGATTGTTGGGGTTTTCTCTTTTCTTTTTTTTTCCCTTCTTATTACCATTTTCCTTTATTTACCGATTTGTTTTGTTTACTTTTCTTTTATGTTGTTTCTTTATTTACTTGTTTAACTTTTTTTCAACTTATGTAATAAACTAATAAACCAATTGAATTTATCCTCTGCGTATTTTACATCTAATCTTTAAAGAATATTTCCAAAACATTTTCAAACATCACGATCTGTCTTTTGTTTGCTTGTTAAAACCCCGTAAATGGTGGAGTAAAAACCCTGTGATATGGTTTAAAACATCAAAATAGACTAAACAACTAGTCTAAAACTAAGAGACACAGGATAAAGTTGGTGTGAAGGTTTCAGTCTGTGAATGAATCTAAGCACCATCACCTTAACTTTAAATTCATCTCTGTTACCCTCTTTGTGACTGAACTCTGACCGTGAGCACCACAGCCACTGCGCACCAGTCACACGCACTTTAAATCCATCACAGTAAACCAGTTAGTTTACCTCAGTTTGTTTTGCAGCACATTTCACAACATGCAAAAGCATAATGTGCCATGTACAGACTCAAAATCTGATTTAAAAACATGAGGACTGACCTGTAAGCTTTACATTTACAGTTTATCACATACCACTGAGCAGTTCTTACCTGTAATTCTAAGCCCTCTTCTTCCTTTTCTGGTTTAAAACATCAAATTAGACTAAACAACTAGTCTAAAACCAAGAGACACTTAAATATTAAGTTAAACCTCTGGGGTTGCCGGACGCGCCGGCGCGTCAAAATCACATGACCAATTTAAGACGACACAGCTACAAGATGCAGCGATTCAGAGGCTGTATCCCAATTCAGGGTCTGCAGCCTTAAAGGCCGCATTTTAAGGCCGATTACGTCACCATGCCAGTCTCCTATTGCCAGAGGCTGAAGTGTGTGTGCAGTCACCAGGTGATAATCTGATATCGTCTACTTCCCCACTGATGTTAAGTAATATGAAAAAAATAATGAATCCCACCTTAGGCCGAATGTGTGACTCTCTTCGTAGTGGAAGAGAGAATGAATCTTCCCATCCGAATTCACGGCAATCAGTCTGTCAATCAAATCCTGTGGAGTAAAATGAGAGGCTTTGAACAAGAATGCACCGGATAGGGTGCAAAACGAAAACTGTGTGGAAATTTACAATGGGTAAGGTGGAGAACGTATATCAGTCTCAGTGTGAGAGGGTTTATTTGAATGCGTTTGAAGTAAAACAAATGGGTGGGTGGTGTTTGGAGGCCAAATAAAAAGTGCAAACATGCCCTCAGATGGATGACAAAAAAAAACTGCAGTGTGTGGAAAAGAAGAAGAAGAAAAACACTTACAGGTATGGAGGTTGGCATCTCCCTCAGGGTGTATTCGCTTTTGTTGGCCAAAGACTGTCGGCCCAGCAGTTGCCACACCGACTGGGAAGAGGAGAGGAGGTTGACCAAGTACAGGAAGGACTGAAGAGGAAAGTAAATACAGCAGCTGTTAGAGAGAAAAAATGTATTTGCTTTTAAAGACCATTGTGAATGCATTTGTGCACGTCATGGATTGATCAAATCCTAACACATAATAATAATATAACACTATTCAACTACAAACACTACCGATAATATGACAAATAATATCTGTAGTATTCAAAGCAAAACAAAATGTAAAAAGAATTTATGATTGCAAAGGTAAAACATGGTTTACCACACTCTCAAAACTGAATAAGACATATATTCTGAGCAGAGTGGTTGAGCAGAAACCTATTGCAGCCTGAAGAATATTAAACTACAGGAAAGCTCCCTGCATTTTTCACTGGGTCTGGTAGAACAGGGAAAACATATCATCAAAAGCATCAAAGGAAAAAAAGAGAGACACTTGCACAAACGAGCTACAACTTAGATTATATTAAACAGCTTCAAAGAAACGTAAAGAAAAAAACAAGATACGATGGATTTTTTTTTCTAAAATAGAAATATCTATACTTTCATGTGTCTTCTGATGTTTCTGTGCATGTGTGAACTTATCTTCATATGTACTACCAAACCTCCTACTGTACTTAGCACAGATTAAAGCAAAGACTCGAGTTAATTCACCAAAGTGCTGGTGTGTGTATATTTAGTTTTCCTTTGACCTCAGCATATATGTATAACCCACTGATAAGGCAGACTTTAAAGTCGCCTGTGGCAGGACACAGTTTACACATCACTGGCTGTCCGTATTCACTTGGCTAGTCTCTCTGAGAGAGATGACTTGGCTGCTGTCAGAGGCCAAGCATCAGACACACACAGACAGGCTCACGCTGGAGCTTGTTGAAGCTTTCCTGAGAGAAATTCTGCCAAAAACATAACTAAAAATGCAGTCTTATGAAAGTAAGGCTTATTTGCCCAGACACCCATAAACCAATCAGCAAAAAGCCTTTCTTGTTAACAAAATCACTATTGCCAGTTTCTTAAATATGAATATTCACAAGTGAATTTTCTACATGGCTGCTGGTATCACAGCAACACATGGACCACTATTCTGAGTCCTGGGTTAATAATAATTGGAATCAATTTAATTTTAATCAATTTAAACACCTTTGTAACCAGTGAGCTAAAAACATGATGGAAAAGCAAAACTTCTAAGAGATCTGTGTCTGTACTATTATGTAGATATCTAAAAATTGGGGCATTGTGGGCTCCAGGAAGTTTCTCCTTCTCCCTCTCTCTCACACACACACGCACGCACATACATACAATACCTTAATGCAACTCCTATCTGTGGGGTCAATGGGAGTTGGTTTGGGACGGACCACTCTGATGTCGTCACTGCTGCACTCAAGAACAGACCATAGCTCTAGTACCAGGGCCCGAATAAAGCCTGAGACAGAACACGGAGAAATTTGTTGTACCAAACATTTATTTGAAATAGCAGCAACTAAAATTATTAACAGTGCTTTAATAAATAAACGACTGACTTTGTTATTGTGTCCAATCTTTTAAAGAAATCTGTCTTTGCATTGCTGGCACCGTTTTGATTGGAGGATTTGAATCTCAGGAAGGAAGGAATTTATAATGCCACTCCCTTTGATCCCATTTAATCTCTTCCCTGTTGCACTTTGGCCTGTCAGTAACTACATTTGAATTTTGCAGCTCAAGCTTGCACATAAAGGCTGGATAAAAACGTTAATGCAATCAAAATGTACGCAGCCCTCGCTGGAAAACTGGGGATACAGTACAGTACATAAATGATGAAGCAAAGACAAAACATTAGTGTCATGGAAGAAGAAATAGTCAGTGCATCACGGGAAGCTCCCAGCAATAAAACCTGCATTTGTATTGACACATAAACCTTAATTTGTGAGCAATTTTCAGTGTATTTCAGTTAAATTAATGAGACAAATATAACAAAAGGGATTTTATACTTAGAAGAAGAATATGAAATTGAAATATTAAACTAAGAAAACTATAAATACTGCAGTTCTAGAGTTACAGATATACAATTAAGCTTTGCATATCAGTGCTGTATAACCCAGGGAATGTACTTTTTTTTTTTTTATAATTGAATAGTAATGGAAATCATGAACTGTTTTTCAGAGGTCATAGATCAAATGAGCAGTAGAGTTTTTCTCACAGAATGGTTCTTTCACATAGAAAGCAGTGTGTGCTGCAGGTTTAGCAAATGGCCCATCATTTGTATCTCCAGTGTCTGTTGAAGTGTACAGTATCTGTGTGTGTGCATGACCGTCGGTGCTCTCTGCTCACTCGGGTTCAGAGGTACAGGGAGGAGGCTCAGCAGGAGTAGAGGCAGCTGCTTCATCACAAACATGCCAGGTGCAGGCGGTAAAGGCCCTTTCTGTTTCCTCTCAACCCTCCTGCCAAAGCCATAGAACTCTGCCGAGGTGAACCAGACAACACAATATAGACATTTTTCCCTGTTCCTACATGGAAACACAAGATCAAACGGGCATTTTTTTTTGGCATAAATATGTATATCATATCGGACTCAGTTTGTTCCTGTTATTGTTTTTGCACTGTACTTGTCATCCATTCCAGTGAAACGATGCAGAAGGTTGTAGGTTGTGCAATAGTGCCATCTAGAGGTGAAGTAACATCACACTGCCCGTGCTCTTGTCTCGTCACGGTGTTTGCGTGTTTCTCCCTCTCTGCACACTCATGGGAATGTGCTGTCAGGCAGGACTCAGCGTTATATTCACAATATGTGGAAAATATATTGATATTGAATGTTCAAATATGAGGATATGTATAATGTATAGGTTGACTTTGCTCTACCTACACTTCTGGCAGAGCAGCAGTTGCAATGCGAACACATAATTAAACGGTGTATTTATAGGAACAGATTTCTTGCCTATGGCAGACAAAGTGATTTTAAACGTGTAAAAGGTTTCATTCACAGATGATTTATTACTATCACACCCTGGAGACTTTATAAAGAGCACTGCTGCAAAAGCAGCCTAAACAAACTTGTACAGTAGGTCACGCTGGTTTAGTTTTTCATCAAAATGCTTTTTTTCTTTTACTATTATTTTTGAAAACGTTACAGCACTGGTGGACATTTCCTACCAAATAAGAACTAGACACTACTGTTATGTAGTGGTTAATTGGAAAACTGTTTTATCACGAATTTCTTATTTAGAAATAATTAAAATTTTATTTGATGTTTTTTTTTTTTTTGGATGGATACTGTTATTGCAGTGATGCTGTAATTAAACTGTCTTCACCCCAGTAGAATAATTGCATGACTCCATCACTGAAGTGGAGGGTTTGCTTTGGAGGGGAAACGCACAGTGTCTCTTTAGTAGCATGGTGGTTGGATCCCACATTTGTTTCTTATGTAACATTGTAAATAGCTGCTAAGACAGCATATCTATTGGACAAGCACATATTATACATACTTTGCACGTGCAGTATTTAATAGAAAGCAGTGTGTGCTGCAGGTTTAGCAAATGGCCCATCATTTGTAAGCTCTGTCTGGACTATATCACTTTTTGAGGTCATCCTTCTTTCTGTCAGTCTGCCTTTTTATCGATGGCACAAACATATGTCACATCATGGAACACATGAGTGCTCCACAGCCAGCGCTGCTCAACACAGCAGGGAACTGTTCTTGCGTGGGTAAAGTCATAGGAGAGAATAGGTTTCAGAACGCAGCGGTGCTGTTATAAGCGAAGGGCTGATAAGTAATCAGACTTCTTTTCCCATAACCAGTTGAGTCGCCCCTTCTAGCCAATAGAAAGAATGCAGGATTAAAATATTTGTTCACTAGCTTCATTTTTTGACCTCTTTTGACAAGAGTACGGTATTTCCTGGAGCCTTTTGCATATGGATAAACCTAGTATCAGTATACAACTGATATGTGAATCCATTTATCAAAAAAGAACGCCTCTTCTTACTCTTTCTTACCCAAACAAAAACGGTTTGACAAATACATTTCTCCCTAAGCTGCCTTAAGTCTCCTTTATACCGACAACACAAAAACAACAACAACAACTTATAATATAAGCCTTAAGCATCACAGCTGACAAGTGTTTGTTGTGTCCAAATAACTGCAATAGTACCTGAACTGTGCAGAGCCACAACTCCCGGAGCAGTTGCTGCCACCTGTGTCACCATCACCCCGTAGCCAAACTTCTCGCAGCTGCTCACCTACAGAAAACACACAGAAATCTCATACCCCTAGAAATATTTCAGCCTTTCACTATCACAGTTTTTGGTTATCAGGTAAAAAATGAATGAGAGTTTGGAAAAAGGATGGAAAAGGTTTAGGTCAAATGTAGTACTAATGTATCATAAAGGGAGATGTGTAAGTAAATCTGGGATTCTGGAAAGGCACAACATAATGTAGTTAAACATGCTGTGGAGAATTTAAATTGTAAATTGATATTGGAGTGTGCAGGCCCTTCATTAATTACAACACAATGCCACAACTAAAAATAGACAAAATATAATTACATTCCATAATTAAAGTGTAATGCCAAACTAGAGAAGCAATTACAATGGTGCGTAAACAATGGCAGTAAATTAAGCCCACGGGGGATCAGCTAAGGTTTGCAGCAAGCCTGAGTGTTTGTGTGTTTACAA
>NC_140609.1:50424-75158 GCF_057381915.1 Diplotaxodon limnothrissa | reverse complement strand
ATCAGGCGCTCCAAGGAACGCTTGATGAAGCTATGGAACAAACTGCACAAATCCTCGGACAGAAAAAGGAAGGGGTCACACAAATGCAGGACCAACTCAAAGGCATAA
Source organism: Diplotaxodon limnothrissa (assembly GCF_057381915.1). Classification (NCBI taxonomy): domain Eukaryota; kingdom Metazoa; phylum Chordata; class Actinopteri; order Cichliformes; family Cichlidae; genus Diplotaxodon; species Diplotaxodon limnothrissa. The sequence goes on along the minus strand of NC_140609.1, from coordinate 75,050 downwards.
AGAAAAAATACGAAGTGCTGAAAGTCAGGCTGGATGAAACAGAGTGCAAAAAAAAAGAGCTTCTTCAAGAGAAAGAGCAACAGGAAGAAGAAAAAAAACGTATTCTCCAGGACTCAGACAACTTGAAGTGTGAAAACGCTGAAATGCTTGCACAAAAGCAGCAACAAGAGAAAATAAATGAAGACCTGCAGCGTAAGCTTCAAGAAATCACAAGAAGAAATGAGCAGTTAGAAAAGATGCACAAGGAAAAACAACAGCAAAATACAGACAAGTGCAATCTATTAAAAGAAATGGAGCAAAGATGCCAGAAACTTGAGAAGGAAGTTGAAGAAACAACCGATCAGTTGAGAACCCTCATCCTAGAGAAAAAAGTGGTCGTGGAAAAGCTCATGGAAAAGAAGAAAAAACGTTTCCGCTTCTTCTGGAGGAGGGACACTCCTGCTTTTTCTACTTTTTCTATTTTTTCTACTGCTGACGTCACCTCGTCTCCCTCCACCTCTGTTCCATCTTAATTTTCACCTCTCCTCTCCCCTTCTCTCCTAACACTTCTTCCCTCTCTCCTTCATCTTTTTTCACCCCAACCAGTCCCGGCAGTTGACTGCCCCTCGTGAGCCTGGTTCTGCCGGAAGTTTCTGCCCGTTTAAAGGCAGTTTTTCTTCCCCACTGTCGCCTAGTGCTTGCTCAGAGGGGATTGTTGGGGTTTTCTCTTTTCTTTTTTTTTCCCTTCTTATTACCATTTTCCTTTATTTACCGATTTGTTTTGTTTACTTTTCTTTTATGTTGTTTCTTTATTTACTTGTTTAACTTTTTTTCAACTTATGTAATAAACTAATAAACCAATTGAATTTATCCTCTGCGTATTTTACATCTAATCTTTAAAGAATATTTCCAAAACATTTTCAAACATCACGATCTGTCTTTTGTTTGCTTGTTAAAACCCCGTAAATGGTGAAGTAAAAACCCTGTGATATGGTTTAAAACATCAAAATAGACTAAACAACTAGTCTAAAACTAAGAGACACAGGATAAAGTTGGTGTGAAGGTTTCAGTCTGTGAATGAATCTAAGCACCATCACCTTAACTTTAAATTCATCTCTGTTACCCTCTTTGTGACTGAACTCTGACCGTGAGCACCACAGCCACTGCGCACCAGTCACACACACTTTAAATCCATCACAGTAAACCAGTTAGTTTACCTCAGTTTGTTTTGCAGCACATTTCACAACATGCAAAAGCATAATGTGCCATGTATAGACTCAAAATCTAATTTAAAAACATGAGGACTGACCTGTAAGCTTTACATTTACAGTTTATCACATACCACTGAGCAGTTCTTACCTGTAATTCTAAGCCCTCTTCTTCCTTTTCTGGTTTAAAACATCAAATTAGACTAAACAACTAGTCTAAAACCAAGAGACACTTAAATATTAAGTTAAACCTCTGGGGTTGCCGGACGCGCCGGCGCGTCAAAATCACATGACCAATTTAAGACGACACAGCTACAAGATGCAGCGATTCAGAGGCTGTATCCCAATTCAGGGTCTGCAGCCTTAAAGGCCGCATTTTAAGGCCGATTACGTCACCATGCCAGTCTCCTATTGCCAGAGGCTGAAGTGTGTGTGCAGTCACCAGGTGATAATCTGATATCGTCTACTTCCCCACTGATGTTAAGTAATATGAAAAAAAAAATGAATCCCACCTTAGGCCGAATGTGTGACTCTCTTCGTAGTGGAAGAGAGAATGAATCTTCCCATCCGAATTCACGGCAATCAGTCTGTCAATCAAATCCTGTGGAGTAAAATGAGAGGCTTTGAACAAGAATGCACCGGATAGGGTGCAAAACGAAAACTGTGTGGAAATTTACAATGGGTAAGGTGGAGAACGTATATCAGTCTCAGTGTGAGAGGGTTTATTTGAATGCGTTTGAAGTAAAACAAATGGGTGGGTGGTGTTTGGAGGCCAAATAAAAAGTGCAAACATGCCCTCAGATGGATGACAAAAAAAAACTGCAGTGTGTGGAAAAGAAGAAGAAGAAAAACACTTACAGGTATGGAGGTTGGCATCTCCCTCAGGGTGTATTCGCTTTTGTTGGCCAAAGACTGTCGGCCCAGCAGTTGCCACACCGACTGGGAAGAGGAGAGGAGGTTGACCAAGTACAGGAAGGACTGAAGAGGAAAGTAAATACAGCAGCTGTTAGAGAGAAAAAATGTATTTGCTTTTAAAGACCATTGTGAATGCATTTGTGCACGTCATGGATTGATCAAATCCTAACACATAATAATAATATAACACTATTCAACTACAAACACTACCGATAATATGACAAATAATATCTGTAGTATTCAAAGCAAAACAAAATGTAAAAAGAATTTATGATTGCAAAGGTAAAACATGGTTTACCACACTCTCAAAACTGAATAAGACATATATTCTGAGCAGAGTGGTTGAGCAGAAACCTATTGCAGCCTGAAGAATATTAAACTACAGGAAAGCTCCCTGCATTTTTCACTGGGTCTGGTAGAACAGGGAAAACATATCATCAAAAGCATCAAAGGAAAAAAAGAGAGACACTTGCACAAACGAGCTACAACTTAGATTATATTAAACAGCTTCAAAGAAACGTAAAGAAAAAAACAAGATACGATGGATTTTTTTTTCTAAAATAGAAATATCTATACTTTCATGTGTCTTCTGATGTTTCTGTGCATGTGTGAACTTATCTTCATATGTACTACCAAACCTCCTACTGTACTTAGCACAGATTAAAGCAAAGACTCGAGTTAATTCACCAAAGTGCTGGTGTGTGTATATTTAGTTTTCCTTTGACCTCAGCATATATGTATAACCCACTGATAAGGCAGACTTTAAAGTCGCCTGTGGCAGGACACAGTTTACACATCACTGGCTGTCCGTATTCACTTGGCTAGTCTCTCTGAGAGAGATGACTTGGCTGCTGTCAGAGGCCAAGCATCAGACACACACAGACAGGCTCACGCTGGAGCTTGTTGAAGCTTTCCTGAGAGAAATTCTGCCAAAAACATAACTAAAAATGCAGTCTTATGAAAGTAAGGCTTATTTGCCCAGACACCCATAAACCAATCAGCAAAAAGCCTTTCTTGTTAACAAAATCACTATTGCCAGTTTCTTAAATATGAATATTCACAAGTGAATTTTCTACATGGCTGCTGGTATCACAGCAACACATGGACCACTATTCTGAGTCCTGGGTTAATAATAATTGGAATCAATTTAATTTTAATCAATTTAAACACCTTTGTAACCAGTGAGCTAAAAACATGATGGAAAAGCAAAACTTCTAAGAGATCTGTGTCTGTACTATTATGTAGATATCTAAAAATTGGGGCATTGTGGGCTCCAGGAAGTTTCTCCTTCTCCCTCTCTCTCACACACACACGCACGCACATACATACAATACCTTAATGCAACTCCTATCTGTGGGGTCAATGGGAGTTGGTTTGGGACGGACCACTCTGATGTCGTCACTGCTGCACTCAAGAACAGACCATAGCTCTAGTACCAGGGCCCGAATAAAGCCTGAGACAGAACACGGAGAAATTTGTTGTACCAAACATTTATTTGAAATAGCAGCAACTAAAATTATTAACAGTGCTTTAATAAATAAACGACTGACTTTGTTATTGTGTCCAATCTTTTAAAGAAATCTGTCTTTGCATTGCTGGCACCGTTTTGATTGGAGGATTTGAATCTCAGGAAGGAAGGAATTTATAATGCCACTCCCTTTGATCCCATTTAATCTCTTCCCTGTTGCACTTTGGCCTGTCAGTAACTACATTTGAATTTTGCAGCTCAAGCTTGCACATAAAGGCTGGATAAAAACGTTAATGCAATCAAAATGTACGCAGCCCTCGCTGGAAAACTGGGGATACAGTACAGTACATAAATGATGAAGCAAAGACAAAACATTAGTGTCATGGAAGAAGAAATAGTCAGTGCATCACGGGAAGCTCCCAGCAATAAAACCTGCATTTGTATTGACACATAAACCTTAATTTGTGAGCAATTTTCAGTGTATTTCAGTTAAATTAATGAGACAAATATAACAAAAGGGATTTTATACTTAGAAGAAGAATATGAAATTGAAATATTAAACTAAGAAAACTATAAATACTGCAGTTCTAGAGTTACAGATATACAATTAAGCTTTGCATATCAGTGCTGTATAACCCAGGGAATGTACTTTTTTTTTTTTTATAATTGAATAGTAATGGAAATCATGAACTGTTTTTCAGAGGTCATAGATCAAATGAGCAGTAGAGTTTTTCTCACAGAATGGTTCTTTCACATAGAAAGCAGTGTGTGCTGCAGGTTTAGCAAATGGCCCATCATTTGTATCTCCAGTGTCTGTTGAAGTGTACAGTATCTGTGTGTGTGCATGACCGTCGGTGCTCTCTGCTCACTCGGGTTCAGAGGTACAGGGAGGAGGCTCAGCAGGAGTAGAGGCAGCTGCTTCATCACAAACATGCCAGGTGCAGGCGGTAAAGGCCCTTTCTGTTTCCTCTCAACCCTCCTGCCAAAGCCATAGAACTCTGCCGAGGTGAACCAGACAACACAATATAGACATTTTTCCCTGTTCCTACATGGAAACACAAGATCAAACGGGCATTTTTTTTTGGCATAAATATGTATATCATATCGGACTCAGTTTGTTCCTGTTATTGTTTTTGCACTGTACTTGTCATCCATTCCAGTGAAACGATGCAGAAGGTTGTAGGTTGTGCAATAGTGCCATCTAGAGGTGAAGTAACATCACACTGCCCGTGCTCTTGTCTCGTCACGGTGTTTGCGTGTTTCTCCCTCTCTGCACACTCATGGGAATGTGCTGTCAGGCAGGACTCAGCGTTATATTCACAATATGTGGAAAATATATTGATATTGAATGTTCAAATATGAGGATATGTATAATGTATAGGTTGACTTTGCTCTACCTACACTTCTGGCAGAGCAGCAGTTGCAATGCGAACACATAATTAAACGGTGTATTTATAGGAACAGATTTCTTGCCTATGGCAGACAAAGTGATTTTAAACGTGTAAAAGGTTTCATTCACAGATGATTTATTACTATCACACCCTGGAGACTTTATAAAGAGCACTGCTGCAAAAGCAGCCTAAACAAACTTGTACAGTAGGTCACGCTGGTTTAGTTTTTCATCAAAATGCTTTTTTTCTTTTACTATTATTTTTGAAAACGTTACAGCACTGGTGGACATTTCCTACCAAATAAGAACTAGACACTACTGTTATGTAGTGGTTAATTGGAAAACTGTTTTATCACGAATTTCTTATTTAGAAATAATTAAAATTTTATTTGATGTTTTTTTTTTTTTTGGATGGATACTGTTATTGCAGTGATGCTGTAATTAAACTGTCTTCACCCCAGTAGAATAATTGCATGACTCCATCACTGAAGTGGAGGGTTTGCTTTGGAGGGGAAACGCACAGTGTCTCTTTAGTAGCATGGTGGTTGGATCCCACATTTGTTTCTTATGTAACATTGTAAATAGCTGCTAAGACAGCATATCTATTGGACAAGCACATATTATACATACTTTGCACGTGCAGTATTTAATAGAAAGCAGTGTGTGCTGCAGGTTTAGCAAATGGCCCATCATTTGTAAGCTCTGTCTGGACTATATCACTTTTTGAGGTCATCCTTCTTTCTGTCAGTCTGCCTTTTTATCGATGGCACAAACATATGTCACATCATGGAACACATGAGTGCTCCACAGCCAGCGCTGCTCAACACAGCAGGGAACTGTTCTTGCGTGGGTAAAGTCATAGGAGAGAATAGGTTTCAGAACGCAGCGGTGCTGTTATAAGCGAAGGGCTGATAAGTAATCAGACTTCTTTTCCCATAACCAGTTGAGTCGCCCCTTCTAGCCAATAGAAAGAATGCAGGATTAAAATATTTGTTCACTAGCTTCATTTTTTGACCTCTTTTGACAAGAGTACGGTATTTCCTGGAGCCTTTTGCATATGGATAAACCTAGTATCAGTATACAACTGATATGTGAATCCATTTATCAAAAAAGAACGCCTCTTCTTACTCTTTCTTACCCAAACAAAAACGGTTTGACAAATACATTTCTCCCTAAGCTGCCTTAAGTCTCCTTTATACCGACAACACAAAAACAACAACAACAACTTATAATATAAGCCTTAAGCATCACAGCTGACAAGTGTTTGTTGTGTCCAAATAACTGCAATAGTACCTGAACTGTGCAGAGCCACAACTCCCGGAGCAGTTGCTGCCACCTGTGTCACCATCACCCCGTAGCCAAACTTCTCGCAGCTGCTCACCTACAGAAAACACACAGAAATCTCATACCCCTAGAAATATTTCAGCCTTTCACTATCACAGTTTTTGGTTATCAGGTAAAAAATGAATGAGAGTTTGGAAAAAGGATGGAAAAGGTTTAGGTCAAATGTAGTACTAATGTATCATAAAGGGAGATGTGTAAGTAAATCTGGGATTCTGGAAAGGCACAACATAATGTAGTTAAACATGCTGTGGAGAATTTAAATTGTAAATTGATATTGGAGTGTGCAGGCCCTTCATTAATTACAACACAATGCCACAACTAAAAATAGACAAAATATAATTACATTCCATAATTAAAGTGTAATGCCAAACTAGAGAAGCAATTACAATGGTGCGTAAACAATGGCAGTAAATTAAGCCCACGGGGGATCAGCTAAGGTTTGCAGCAAGCCTGAGTGTTTGTGTGTTTACAATTTGAATCTTAGACTCAGACCCTGTGACAAGGTCTGTGAAAACCACGTTTTTATGCCTGAAATACTACAGTACTACACTCCCACCAGATGAGCTCATGCAGCCTGTCACGAACCGGGACATACAACCATGACAAAACAGGAGATGCACACACAATTTATTGTGTTATTAATTTAGATCAACTGTGCTAATATAGTATACCAAAATGAAAACAATAACTCAAATTTCAGATATTTGAGGTTGTGCTGAAAATAATGGTGCCAAATAAGGCAAGAAAAACATATTTTAAAGGTGAAATATAGAGGTAAAATCAAAAATAGTCAAGAACGGCCAATTATACCCTGGACCACAGAGGGTTAAATTTGAAAACGGTTTAAAAAAAAACATCCCCATTCTAAAATGTCATGTGACAATCTGATTCATGAAGAGTGATGATGTCACAAGGACATGTGATGATGTCACAAGGACATGTGATGATGTCACAAGCACATGCCTTTGAGCCTTTGAAGTTTTTCTATAAATAGGGGTCAGGAGCAGCAAGTTTTAGTCAGTTTGTTCGCAGCCTTCAAACGTTCGACCAGAGCTATATTTGAAAGTATTTGTAAACCTCTGTAACATCACGCTCCAAAGCCCTGTGACGTTTCTGTGTTCTGTGACGTTGTCCCAAAGAAAGACCTTTAAATGCGATAAATAGCCTAAACGTTTTCGTTTATGACTAGTTTACCGTGTTATGACTGTGAACAGGGGGGAAGTCGCGCAAGAGAAATGTCGACCAAAACAATTGCAAGTAAGCCAAAGTCAGTTCCTAAAAGTCAACCCGCAGGTGTTTCCACCACCATCAGACCCTCCACTTCTGTAAGACCTCCATTAAGAATAACTGATGCAAAGAAAACCACTCGGGTGGGAAAAACTCAGAATGGAAGACCGGCAGCTGTGAAACAGCCCCCGAAGAGGGATATGAAAAAGAATGTGGACAGTAAACTGGTCAGCTTAATTACAAATGAAATTGTATACAGTGGAGCGACTGTGTCATTTGATGACATCGCAGGGCAGGATCTGGCAAAGCAAGCACTTCAAGAAATTGTCATCCTTCCTGCCTTAAGACCTGATCTCTTTACTGGTCTGAGAGCTCCTGCACGTGGCTTGCTTTTATTTGGCCCACCAGGAAATGGGAAGACCATGCTCGCCAAAGCAGTTGCTGCAGAGTCTAATGCAACATTCTTCAACATCAGTGCTGCTAGTTTGACCTCCAAATATGTGGGAGAAGGCGAGAAGCTCGTACGAGCACTCTTTGCAGTTGCAAGAGAGAGACAGCCCTCAGTAATCTTCATCGATGAAGTGGACGGCTTGCTCTGTCAAAGGAGGGAGGGGGAGCACGACGCCTCTCGCCGTTTAAAAACTGAGTTCCTCATTGAGTTTGACGGGTTGCAGTCAGGAAAGGATGACAGAGTACTTGTAATGGGAGCAACGAACAGGCCCCAGGAGCTCGATGAAGCAATATTAAGGCGCTTTGCAAAAAGAGTATATGTGACCTTACCCGATGAGAAGACAAGATTTACGCTGCTGAAAAATCTTTTGGGAACGCACGGGAGTCCACTGAGCCAAGACGAACTGTCCTGTCTTGCAAAAGTGACTGAAGGATATTCAGGGAGCGATTTGACAGCATTAGCCAAAGATGCTGCACTTGGCCCAATAAGAGAGTTGGCACCAGAACAAGTCCGTGTTATAGCTGCTGCTGAGGTGCGCAACATTAAGATGAAAGACTTTGAGGATTCTCTGAAGCAAATCAAACCAACTGTTAGTCCAGCAACTCTTAACATGTACACCAAATAGAACAAAGATTTTGGTGGTCCTTCTTCAATAAATCCAAATCCAGTCAGGCTGGATGAAACAGAGTGCAAAAATAAAGAGCTTCTTCAAGAGAAAGAGCAACAGGAAAAAGAAAAAAAACGTATTCTCCAGGACTTGGAGAGAAGAAATCTACAACTGAACAAATTAATACAATGAAGGACAGAACACCTGAACTGGAAGGAGAAGTATTGGAAAAACGACGTTCAAAGATGCAGCGTAGGATCAATGAAATGGCGAAAAAACACTCAGAGGTCATTAATGAGATGTTGTTGAACTCAGACAACTTGAAGTGTGAAAACGCTGAAATGCTTGCACAAAAGCAGCAACAAGAGAAAATAAATGAAGACCTGCAGCGTAAGCTTCAAGAAATCACAAGAAGAAATGAGCAGTTAGAAAAGATGCACAAGGAAAAACAACAGCAAAATACAGACAAGTGCAATCTATTAAAAGAAATGGAGCAAAGATGCCAGAAACTTGAGAAGGAAGTTGAAGAAACAACCGATCAGTTGAGAACCCTCATCCTAGAGAAAAAAGTGGTCGTGGAAAAGCTCATGGAAAAGAAGAAAAAACGTTTCCGCTTCTTCTGGAGGAGGGACACTCCTGCTTTTTCTACTCTTTCTATTTTTTCTACTGCTGACGTCACCTCGTCTCCCTCCACCTCTGTTCCATCTTAATTTTCACCTCTCCTCTCCCCTTCTCTCCTAACACTTCTTCCCTCTCTCCTTCATCTTTTTTCACCCCAACCAGTCCCGGCAGTTGACTGCCCCTCGTGAGCCTGGTTCTGCCGGAAGTTTCTGCCCGTTTAAAGGCAGTTTTTCTTCCCCACTGTCGCCTAGTGCTTGCTCAGAGGGGATTGTTGGGGTTTTCTCTTTTCTTTTTTTTCCCCTTCTTATTACCATTTTCCTTTATTTACCGATTTGTTTTGTTTACTTTTCTTTTACGTTGTTTCTTTATTTACTTGTTTAACTTTTTTTCAACTTATGTAATAAACTAATAAACCAATTGAATTTATCCTCTGCGTATTTTACATCTAATCTTTAAAGAATATTTCCAAAACATTTTCAAACATCACGATCTGTCTTTTGTTTGCTTGTTAAAACCCCGTAAATGGTGAAGTAAAAACCCTGTGATATGGTTTAAAACATCAAAATAGACTAAACAACTAGTCTAAAACTAAGAGACACAGGATAAAGTTGGTGTGAAGGTTTCAGTCTGTGAATGAATCTAAGCACCATCACCTTAACTTTAAATTCATCTCTGTTACCCTCTTTGTGACTGAACTCTGACCGTGAGCACCACAGCCACTGCGCACCAGTCACACGCACTTTAAATCCATCACAGTAAACCAGTTAGTTTACCTCAGTTTGTTTTGCAGCACATTTCACAACATGCAAAAGCATAATGTGCCATGTACAGACTCAAAATCTGATTTAAAAACATGAGGACTGACCTGTAAGCTTTACATTTACAGTTTATCACATACCACTGAGCAGTTCTTACCTGTAATTCTAAGCCCTCTTCTTCCTTTTCTGGTTTAAAACATCAAATTAGACTAAACAACTAGTCTAAAACCAAGAGACACTTAAATATTAAGTTAAACCTCTGGGGTTGCCGGACGCGCCGGCGCGTCAAAATCACATGACCAATTTAAGACGACACAGCTACAAGATGCAGCGATTCAGAGGCTGTATCCCAATTCAGGGTCTGCAGCCTTAAAGGCCGCATTTTAAGGCCGATTACGTCACCATGCCAGTCTCCTATTGCCAGAGGCTGAAGTGTGTGTGCAGTCACCAGGTGATAATCTGATATCGTCTACTTCCCCACTGATGTTAAGTAATATGAAAAAAATAATGAATCCCACCTTAGGCCGAATGTGTGACTCTCTTCGTAGTGGAAGAGAGAATGAATCTTCCCATCCGAATTCACGGCAATCAGTCTGTCAATCAAATCCTGTGGAGTAAAATGAGAGGCTTTGAACAAGAATGCACCGGATAGGGTGCAAAACGAAAACTGTGTGGAAATTTACAATGGGTAAGGTGGAGAACGTATATCAGTCTCAGTGTGAGAGGGTTTATTTGAATGCGTTTGAAGTAAAACAAATGGGTGGGTGGTGTTTGGAGGCCAAATAAAAAGTGCAAACATGCCCTCAGATGGATGACAAAAAAAAACTGCAGTGTGTGGAAAAGAAGAAGAAGAAAAACACTTACAGGTATGGAGGTTGGCATCTCCCTCAGGGTGTATTCGCTTTTGTTGGCCAAAGACTGTCGGCCCAGCAGTTGCCACACCGACTGGGAAGAGGAGAGGAGGTTGACCAAGTACAGGAAGGACTGAAGAGGAAAGTAAATACAGCAGCTGTTAGAGAGAAAAAATGTATTTGCTTTTAAAGACCATTGTGAATGCATTTGTGCACGTCATGGATTGATCAAATCCTAACACATAATAATAATATAACACTATTCAACTACAAACACTACCGATAATATGACAAATAATATCTGTAGTATTCAAAGCAAAACAAAATGTAAAAAGAATTTATGATTGCAAAGATAAAACATGGTTTACCACACTCTCAAAACTGAATAAGACATATATTCTGAGCAGAGTGGTTGAGCAGAAACCTATTGCAGCCTGAAGAATATTAAACTACAGGAAAGCTCCCTGCATTTTTCACTGGGTCTGGTAGAACAGGGAAAACATATCATCAAAAGCATCAAAGGAAAAAAAGAGAGACACTTGCACAAACGAGCTACAACTTAGATTATATTAAACAGCTTCAAAGAAACGTAAAGAAAAAAACAAGATACGATGGATTTTTTTTTCTAAAATAGAAATATCTATACTTTCATGTGTCTTCTGATGTTTCTGTGCATGTGTGAACTTATCTTCATATGTACTACCAAACCTCCTACTGTACTTAGCACAGATTAAAGCAAAGACTCGAGTTAATTCACCAAAGTGCTGGTGTGTGTATATTTAGTTTTCCTTTGACCTCAGCATATATGTATAACCCACTGATAAGGCAGACTTTAAAGTCGCCTGTGGCAGGACACAGTTTACACATCACTGGCTGTCCGTATTCACTTGGCTAGTCTCTCTGAGAGAGATGACTTGGCTGCTGTCAGAGGCCAAGCATCAGACACACACAGACAGGCTCACGCTGGAGCTTGTTGAAGCTTTCCTGAGAGAAATTCTGCCAAAAACATAACTAAAAATGCAGTCTTATGAAAGTAAGGCTTATTTGCCCAGACACCCATAAACCAATCAGCAAAAAGCCTTTCTTGTTAACAAAATCACTATTGCCAGTTTCTTAAATATGAATATTCACAAGTGAATTTTCTACATGGCTGCTGGTATCACAGCAACACATGGACCACTATTCTGAGTCCTGGGTTAATAATAATTGGAATCAATTTAATTTTAATCAATTTAAACACCTTTGTAACCAGTGAGCTAAAAACATGATGGAAAAGCAAAACTTCTAAGAGATCTGTGTCTGTACTATTATGTAGATATCTAAAAATTGGGGCATTGTGGGCTCCAGGAAGTTTCTCCTTCTCCCTCTCTCTCTCACACACACACGCACGCACATACATACAATACCTTAATGCAACTCCTATCTGTGGGGTCAATGGGAGTTGGTTTGGGACGGACCACTCTGATGTCGTCACTGCTGCACTCAAGAACAGACCATAGCTCTAGTACCAGGGCCCGAATAAAGCCTGAGACAGAACACGGAGAAATTTGTTGTACCAAACATTTATTTGAAATAGCAGCAACTAAAATTATTAACAGTGCTTTAATAAATAAACGACTGACTTTGTTATTGTGTCCAATCTTTTAAAGAAATCTGTCTTTGCATTGCTGGCACCGTTTTGATTGGAGGATTTGAATCTCAGGAAGGAAGGAATTTATAATGCCACTCCCTTTGATCCCATTTAATCTCTTCCCTGTTGCACTTTGGCCTGTCAGTAACTACATTTGAATTTTGCAGCTCAAGCTTGCACATAAAGGCTGGATAAAAACGTTAATGCAATCAAAATGTACGCAGCCCTCGCTGGAAAACTGGGGATACAGTACAGTACATAAATGATGAAGCAAAGACAAAACATTAGTGTCATGGAAGAAGAAATAGTCAGTGCATCACGGGAAGCTCCCAGCAATAAAACCTGCATTTGTATTGACACATAAACCTTAATTTGTGAGCAATTTTCAGTGTATTTCAGTTAAATTAATGAGACAAATATAACAAAAGGGATTTTATACTTAGAAGAAGAATATGAAATTGAAATATTAAACTAAGAAAACTATAAATACTGCAGTTCTAGAGTTACAGATATACAATTAAGCTTTGCATATCAGTGCTGTATAACCCAGGGAATGTACTTTTTTTTTTTTTATAATTGAATAGTAATGGAAATCATGAACTGTTTTTCAGAGGTCATAGATCAAATGAGCAGTAGAGTTTTTCTCACAGAATGGTTCTTTCACATAGAAAGCAGTGTGTGCTGCAGGTTTAGCAAATGGCCCATCATTTGTATCTCCAGTGTCTGTTGAAGTGTACAGTATCTGTGTGTGTGCATGACCGTCGGTGCTCTCTGCTCACTCGGGTTCAGAGGTACAGGGAGGAGGCTCAGCAGGAGTAGAGGCAGCTGCTTCATCACAAACATGCCAGGTGCAGGCGGTAAAGGCCCTTTCTGTTTCCTCTCAACCCTCCTGCCAAAGCCATAGAACTCTGCCGAGGTGAACCAGACAACACAATATAGACATTTTTCCCTGTTCCTACATGGAAACACAAGATCAAACGGGCATTTTTTTTTGGCATAAATATGTATATCATATCGGACTCAGTTTGTTCCTGTTATTGTTTTTGCACTGTACTTGTCATCCATTCCAGTGAAACGATGCAGAAGGTTGTAGGTTGTGCAATAGTGCCATCTAGAGGTGAAGTAACATCACACTGCCCGTGCTCTTGTCTCGTCACGGTGTTTGCGTGTTTCTCCCTCTCTGCACACTCAGCGTTATATTCACAATATGTGGAAAATATATTGATATTGAATGTTCAAATATGAGGATATGTATAATGTATAGGTTGACTTTGCTCTACCTACACTTCTGGCAGAGCAGCAGTTGCAATGCGAACACATAATTAAACGGTGTATTTATAGGAACAGATTTCTTGCCTATGGCAGACAAAGTGATTTTAAACGTGTAAAAGGTTTCATTCACAGATGATTTATTACTATCACACCCTGGAGACTTTATAAAGAGCACTGCTGCAAAAGCAGCCTAAACAAACTTGTACAGTAGGTCACGCTGGTTTAGTTTTTCATCAAAATGCTTTTTTTCTTTTACTATTATTTTTGAAAACGTTACAGCACTGGTGGACATTTCCTACCAAATAAGAACTAGACACTACTGTTATGTAGTGGTTAATTGGAAAACTGTTTTATCACGAATTTCTTATTTAGAAATAATTAAAATTTTATTTGATGTTTTTTTTTTTTTGGATGGATACTGTTATTGCAGTGATGCTGTAATTAAACTGTCTTCACCCCAGTAGAATAATTGCATGACTCCATCACTGAAGTGGAGGGTTTGCTTTGGAGGGGAAACGCACAGTGTCTCTTTAGTAGCATGGTGGTTGGATCCCACATTTGTTTCTTATGTAACATTGTAAATAGCTGCTAAGACAGCATATCTATTGGACAAGCACATATTATACATACTTTGCACGTGCAATATTTAAACATGTAGGCTAGAGAATGACTTTCAGTTGTATTATTTATTAGACGAATACTAATTATCACTGTAAATATGAAAATCTGTACAAAACATCAAAGCATTAAGAATACTTGCAATAAAAAGAAATTTTCTAAATGGTGCTGTTTGTCTTATTATGCAGTAGACTTGAGATCTCAGTAGTTATTAGTTCAAGATCAGGACACAGTGTTTAAGGGATTGTACATTTCAAAATATAATTTACTTTGAAGCGATCTGATCCTATGCCATGACATTTAAAACATTAACATAATGCTCACTTAAATTGAAAAAAAATCTCTCACTTTGTGATTTTTAAAAAAGCAAATAGAATGCATTTATCAAACACTTTTAGTTGATGTTTGTTATGGAGTAGTGGCAGAAATCTTTAGCCATTCCTCGTTGCCTCAGGAGCAATGATTTTATTGAACATGTGCAAACATAAATGGAAATATACGTAAAATAGAGTTTATAACAATATAACAAGCTTGAAAGTCAATATTTGGCATTGTAACTGTTATTCTTCAGTTCTAGTTTTCTTGTCATTTCCACAGGAACAGTTTTCCAGGCTTCTTGAAGGATATTCAGAGCACGTCTTTGGGTGTTGTCCGCCTTTTGTTCCGTTCTCGTGTCACAATGATCCCACACTGCTTCAGTAATATTGAGGTCTGGGCTCTGGGGAGGCCAAGCCATGACTGATGCTGTTCTATTGTATGTTTTTCTATCCAGGTATGCTTTTACTGTACTGACAGTATTTTGGGGATCATTGCTATCCTGAAAAATGATGCATTTGCCAATCACATGCTTTCCCAATGGCATTACATTGTGGATTAAAATCCATTGTTACTTTTCTATATTCAAGATTCCATCAATCAAGAGTTTCCCATCCTTAAGAATAGCTTCTTCTTCTTCTAACAATTTCTGACAAGGGTTCAGCAAACGGTAGATGAATCAGCTGAAGGGCTAGATGCACCTTTCAGGTCCTGTGTTGGGTCTTAACTCGATTTTCCCCTCTTATTTCTTAAGGACATGACTTTCAGATATTGTTAATTTGCTGTAGAGGGTGTGTGTGGTTGAAAGGCAAGGCCTGAAGAGGAAATGAGGGTTAGGTGAGAGGAATGGTGGAAACATTGGGGTAAAACTTGGATTCACTTATTATTAATTATTAAACACTTATTATTAATGGAGCAGTAACACTGAGAAAAAAATCATCAAACTTTTACTCCTACTGACAAAATTAATCAAAAGCATTTTTAATTATGAACATTAAAAGTACTATTGAATGGGAAAAATCACATCTATCTGGATTTCTTTGCTTGTTGATTTCCAAACTAATATAAGTATTTTTCTGTACCTTTGCACTGATTTAACTGCTTTAACTGAATTTATCCTGCCAATGCTTTTTTGCATGTGCCCTTTGCTGCTAGAAATCAGATCATCTTTTTCATATAAATCTATGTACAAAAAAATACATAGATAGCTTTTAAAGCTGGAATCGGTCTTTGACTTTGCCTTTATTCTTCATTGCTGTATTACCTTTCCTCCTTCTGACCTTACTCTTTATGGCCACTTTTAGCATAAATATAGCATCTGGTTTAGCAAACCTTATAAAGGGAAAATCGATCTGAGGAATGGGAACAAAGCAAAAGTCATCATGAACGTGTCAGTTGAGGCTGTTAATCAGTGGGATACTGCAGGTCACCCTGCTTAAAAGCTGTCCCAATCCCTCTTTACGTGAAGCCTTTGCTTTTATTATATACTTCATATAACATATCATATTTATTTCTAACCACCATGACACCACAAGAGGGAAGCATTAGGCACTGAGATGGTGAAACTGCAACTGATAAAAATGCAGTTCATACATATAATGCAGCAAGCTAATCGATCTGTTGAAATTCACAAACACTTCTGCAGAGTAGATACATTCATTTCATTTTGTAGAATAAAAATATAATTTCCTGCCTTGTTTAGTATCACTATAATAGAAGGACACCGGCGCTAACAGTAAAAGTAAAAGTAAAAGCTATTGATACCAATTATTTTTATACTATATCCTCACTTCACAGTGAGAACCAAAATCTGTTTCTTCTTTCTTTTGTACTAAACATGTTCTCACACTCTGGAGCCATTTTGGTGCAAAGTCAGCAAATTTTATAATTTATAAATTTTTCAATTTTATATTTTATATTCCCCTTGCCATAAGAGCTGGGTAACACCCAAATTTCTCATCTGTGCAGTATTAAAGGTTTATCCTATTCTATTCTAAAACTTTAAAACTGTTTTTATTCTAGTATATAACTTTTATGATCACTGAAATTAAAGTTAATATAGATATAGCTTAAAAATAATTGGACAAATAAGTGCCTGGAGATGTTACCAAAATGGCTCCAGAGTGTGAGAACATGTTTAGTACAAAAGAAAGAAGAAACAGATTTTGATTCTCACTGTGAAGTGAGGATATAGTATAAAAATAATTGGTATCAATAGCTTTTACTCAACAATGAACACATAAGGTGAAGTAAACGTAAATCACAGTCTGATAAAAACCCTTTAATAAAGCACATTCAGTACATGTTCTGAAGCTATTACTCTGGCTCTGTTTGGGGTCATTGTCACGCTACAGAATGAACTTAAGCGATCTGATTATTTTGCATGATAAAAGATCTAATTGTAGTTCTAGTCTCTAGTTTTGACATGCTCTCTGCAAAAAAACCCCCAAAACAACAAAAACTAAAACAGCGGGATGCTTCACCATGCTTCGCTGCCAACATCTGTGCCTAAAGAGTTGTGCACAGTATTGTGTGTTGTATCATCTGTTACCCTTGCTGCAGTGGGTTTTATGAAATTGTCACATTTTCATACAGTGTTGCTGTTCTGTCAAGTAATTACATCTGTATCTCTGCTGCTTTTTTCCCGAGGCAGAGCAGAGAGCAGGCTGGGGTGACAGCTGCAGTGACACTACCCTCCAATCACAGAAAACATACAGCGCCACATGGTGCATATTAGAGCAAAATCATATTTGACAACTGTGAGTTCTCTGCTCTGACATTAAACCATAACCTCTTTCATTAAGTGCTCACAGGGAGCTGCAGGACACTGCTGGTCAGAACAATGCAAACTATGATACAATAATGTCAATGAATTACATTCATTTTCTAGATTTTTTGTCATCCTTTAAAAATAGCTCCATTTTTTTACATGCTAAAATCTACAAATTATACAAATTTCCATCCCCATAAATACAACCTTATCTAAGTAACGCAGTGAGTTTATTTGATCAGTTTGTCCTTGTTAGCATTTACTGCTGGCTTACATTTAGCAGGACTTTAACCAACATATGGTAATCCTATTTCACGCCAGAGAACGATGAGCAGTCTCTTCGTTAAGAGTCTGATCAGCATTCAGTGTTATGTTAGCATGCAGGCTCTGTCCCTCAGAGCCGCCTCACTCCTCTCTCCCCCTCTCTGCTAGAAACAGGCCCTTGTGCTCCCAGCAGTCTCCTCCTGTTTTATTTACATCTTAAGCATTTAAGCTGATGCTTCATCCAGAGCAGTTTAGCGAGAGTAAGCAGTAGGAGGTCAGTGTCTGATTCAAGGACACTATTTACAGGACATATGGTTGCTTCAGGATTGAACCCATAACTTGTCATTTATAGAACAGTCCCTTTAATGTTCGGCCACCTGGCTGCTTTATTTGTGGCTGGGTAATATTGTGTAGAAGCGCTTTTATAAAAAATGTGATGAAAGTACTCTTAAGTCGAGTTGGTGTAAGTTACAGCAGATGCCATGCAGCTGGAAGCTGAGGGTGAAATCTCTTTTGAAGTAGTCTATTTTGGGGGATGATTTTGAGGACTAATCTCACAGCATGCCGAAAATATTTTGACCACAACCATGAAAATGGATGGAGCAGTTAAAAGGAGAGCAGGCCAGCATGGTAGCTCATCTTTGCTGTCTCTACCTTATTTATAGTCCAGAAAAGCAAAATAAAGCATGAGTTTAGCAGCAAAAAATTACAAACAAGCTTGAAAATAAAATTAAACTGAAAAAAATAAGCATACTAATTAAAGTATGACAAATTTAAAGACTGCAGATGTATCCTAAAACACAGTAACAAAGCACAACCCAGGAAACCAGTTGTTTATTGGAAGACAATCTTGGGAGCAAAAATCCAGCTGATCACACTTATGCAATTTAATATATGACATCATATACATCTCAGTACGTTAATAATTTCAGCCTTTAAGGCCTCCTGCATTTCCACTATTGGTACTTTTGTGCATTCCTGATTCAATCCTCCTCTCTCGTTCATGTTCCAACCCTTTGTCCAAAAAAGTGCTTCCTATGTTTGACTAGGTTTTCAGTAGTTATGGCACACAGCAGTTAACCAAATAAATTAACTTAGCGCAAAGAAACTTTGTACCCAACTGCTTACAGTACTTCATGCTACGAGATATATTGCATCTGATGCTACAGAATGCTTGGTGGAAAAATAGCAATAAAAGTCAGAATCCATAAAACATAGAAGTGAGATTTAGCCCAGAGTCCTTGTTGGGGTGATTTGAAAAAAAAAGTACACCAAGTAATATTTTTAGCATATTTTTCTTCAAATTATAAATATTTACAAGGATTTGAATTTTCTGAAAAACATAAGAATCACTTTTCAGGCATTTTTGCTAAACTGTGTAAAATTTTCTCCTGTCACGAGTAGCCATTCCTTAATTTCTAAGTACCATAGACCAGCGGTCCCCAACCCCCGAGCCATGCACTGGTACCGGTCCGTGAGTCGTTTGGTACCGGGCCGCGAGTGTTGAGGTTCAGGTGTGCAATTTATGGTTTACCGGGGGTTTTTTTCTTCGTTTTATCGTTCATATTTATTGTTTTTATCGTTACCTCAGTTCCCCTGTGTCTTTTCCCGTGTGTTATGAACACATTTTAGTTATTTAGGGCCGGTCCGTGGCACAAAATGAATGAAATATTGCAGAAAGACTGATGGAAGATGGAAACTTTTTTTCCCCTTCACATAAGAAAGAACACGCTTTTGGTCGATTAAATGTCTACTAAAACTTAAACACTGTAAAGAAGTGGCACACAGGAATTATGGCAACATCACATTGAAAGTTTGTAAAATTCATATAGAGAAATGGTCCTCATGCTAAACTTTCACCACGTTGAATGTCCATGTTTTTAAAAAAAAACTAACAAAAACAAAAAAACATCAATTGTTTCCAAACCACCTCATCACTCGTCTCCTTAAAGCCATCTATTTTTGAGTCTTATTTCAAAAGCTAAGGAGCCCCCGCATCATTGATTGTCCACTGGCCAAGGTAACGTCAGGTGACAGCTCTTGGAAATAGCCTTTGTAATTGGTCCCAATGAAACTGGCCAGGCGATCACTGCTTCATAGTGTTCTTGATGGTCCACCTCTGCCCCGAGCAGGGCTGCAGGACCAGCAGGTGGCCGGAGTAAACATTAGCCGGCACCACCTCCAGACAGCGTCCAGTAGCCCGATTTATGATCGATTCGTTCTGCAAGGCAGAAGGAGATACAATACTTTGGTTTTAACAGATTTCACAGATGGTCTGTGAACAATGCGTGATGGTGACAGAACAGTATGTAACCAGACCGGGCCTTATGTGAACTGTTGCAACCTCTTTCTTAAACAAATGGCACTAACTTTTTACCTTACATCTATATAAAATAAGTAAGGTCTCCCTATTTCCCTAAGACTTCTACGTCTGCAGGACTCTTCACTGCTTGTCCTGCTGTGTGACAAAGAATCGATGTGGCAGAAGGTCTGCAGCATCACTGTTCAAGCTCTCCTCTTCCCGTGCTACAGGCTGTAACTCTTTAGTTTTTAAAGGTTACCCAAACAGAACTAAAAGACCAACAGAAAATTGACTTACAAAAGGTTTTTCACATTAAAAGAAAAAGAGAATCAATGCCAAAGTAAAAGGTATATTGAGTCGCTTGTTACCCTTTAAGCAGTCTGGGTTTAGTTGTCTTAAGAGGACCCCTTATTTTCTAGCATAAATATAATTTTACAACAGTTATTGTTCATATTAATCATAGCCAAAGTCTCAATTTATGTGCAAATAATCCCCGTTAACCAGACTGCTTTGATTTCAGTAATAGCAGAGATGATATCCTAATATAGTCATCACAAACAGACAGATCTATCTGTGAAGTCCTACTGGCCCCGGTGTTAAAACCTTCTGTTTGTGAGGGTTTTAACACAAAGAAAGGTGGCTTCAACGGAGGTATTCGGAATATAAAGGCGGTTCTGTCAGATAAAGCATGAACTACGGGGCTGCAGCAATGCTGAGTATGAGAGAAATGAAGATTCATGCAAAGCTACTCTCATATTAGAGTCCAAGAGAAAAAAGAATGGACCCAGACATGAGCTCAATAGGTCCCTTTTAAAATCTGACATATAGATACTTTTCCTCTCAACTCTATGCCAGTAAATTTTAGTTTCTCTTATAAACACTCAGTTATATCATTGAAAAAGAGATTTCTTTACACTTCTGACCTGAGAGAAATGCCATGTCTTCTGTTTCACGTTGGTCACCTTTTCACAATTGAGGAGCTGAGGAAAGTTGCTCATCTGATCGTACACCACACAACGAGTGTCCTCACCAGTGCTGCCTAGGGGTCCCAGAAACAGCTGACCTTCTTTAGTGTAGCGTCCTAACTAAGAGGAAAACAGATACGTCACACATACAGTAAACGGAAAGTTACTGAACTGGCTGAGTGAATACTCTTCTCTTTATTAGCTAACGATGAAATAAGTATGTGATGATGTACAAGTTGAAGGTAACCTGGCAGGAATTTTCCTTGATTATGCAAGCTGTTGGGTTTTTTTTTTGCTGCTTTGAACAAGAGGATGGTGTTGTTCCCAATACTGCTGAGAGGCAAAACATGTCTTTGTTCTTCACTGAGTGCTAAACACAAAGATTTTCCTGTACATCACTGCTAATCACAGTGTTGTTTCAGCAGAGTTCTAACCCACATATAGCCCTAACATTTTATATACACCAAATTCTGCAGTTTTCTCAACTTGACAGAAAGAAAAAGCAGAAGTGAGTCAGATTCTTCCCGCTCTGTTTTCTAACCTTTGTGTCTTTCACTTCAGCTTTTTCGTTCAGATTAATAGTAATTTCCACTTTAGCAGTGCAGATAAAACAGTTCCTTTGGTTGCATCTAGCTCTGAGGCTTTGAGTGTGCTGACGATAAAGACTGATTGGGAAATTGTTTATATCGCATTCTGTTCCTAACAAAGCATGAATAGTGGTTGCAATGCCTTGCAAAAGATATAAAGATAAAGCTTTCCATCAACCACCCAGTCAGCCCAGTTTGGGTCTTTTTGCAGAGTAACTGCATCCTGTTTGCAGTACATCATACAAAAGTTAGGTGATTTAACAGCGTTTGGACTCAAAATCTTAAAAAATCCCACTTGTGGTCCCTAGATGTCACTGCTTCTTCTTAAGAACAGAGTATTTATTAAAATGTTTTTCTAGTATCTTTGACCACTACAAGTTACATTCATCTTTTCACAGATATTCATATCGCACTTTATTTTATGCACTTATGTGCTTTATCTGTTTTGCATACACACCTACAGCCAGTCACCATTTAACCTAACGTGCATGTCATCGGACTGTGGGAGGAAGCCGGACTACCTGGAGAGAACCCACGCTAAGACACCATGGGGTCGCTTTTATCTCCGTGGAAGTGCAAGTGTGAAAAACTGGTGGTCTAATAAAAACTGAAGACTTTTTGTTCCATCAAAAGGATAACTTTAAAAAATGCAACTGAAGCATGTCTTGTGAAGAAAGTGTGATGCGGCTGTTCGATTTGTATTGTTGATTGTCATTTATGCTTAGAAATATTTACTTATATATGCTTAGAGTTTTGTAATTAATTGTAGATTGGTAGAGGTTTTGATCCTTGATAGTCTGCAAACTGTGTGTGTATTAGACAGCACTTTGGGAGCATGAGAGGTCATACCGTGTTTTATTGTTTTATGGTAGGATTAACGTAGTTGCGTCTGTTCTAGTCTAGTCTTTGTTTAGATGAACTGCAGGACTTCCTCACCGTGTTATCTAGGATGAACCATCTAGGGTGAGGGGGAGGCTACCCTCTTCCTGACCAAGGATGTTTGACCCTTTGATCAGCAGTCCACACACACACACACACACACACAGACACACACACACACACACACACACACACACACACACACACACACACACACACGCACGCAGTAAGGATGGGCGGACATGTCTCAGCCTCCACCACTCTCAGCACTGGAGCCCCCCAGGGGTGTGTTCTGAGCCCCCTGCTGTACTCTTTGTACACATATGACTGTGTGGCCACTACCAGCTCCACCACCATCATCAAGTTTGCTGACGACACCGTCGTGGTGGGCCTGATCTCTGATAACAACGAGACGGCCTACCTGAAGGAGATTAGGAATCTGGAGAACTGGTGCCAGAGGAACAACCTCCTTCTAAACGTCAGTAAGACAAAGGAGCTGATAGTGGACTTCAGCACTAAGCAGGAGAGGAACTACCAGACCCCCGTCATCAACGAGTGCCCAGTGGAGAGAGTGGACAGCTTCAAATACCTCGGAGTTCACATCACGCAGGACCTGTCATGGTCCTGTCACATCAACACCGTGGTGAAAAAGGCCCGTCAGCGTCTCTACCACCTCAGACGCTTGAGAGACTTCCAACTGCCCTCCAAAGTGCTCAGGAACTTTTACTCGTGCACCATAGAGAGCATCCTGGCGGGAAACATCTTAACCTGGTTCGGGAACAGCACCATGCAGGACAGACGAGCTCTACAGAGGGTTGTGCGGTCAGCTGAGCGCACCATCCGCTCCGAGCTCCCTGACCTGCACTCAATCTACAGCAGGCGGTGCTGGACCAAGGCCAGGAAGATCGTGAAGGACCTCAGCCATCCCAACAACAGACTGTTCTCTCTGTTGAGGTCAGGAAAGCGATTCCGCTCCCTGAAGACCAACACAGAGAGACTGAGGAGGAGCTTCTTCCCGCAGGCGATACGGTCTCTCAATCACACCACCACACAGTACTGACCCACACATACAGTTCTTACACACACACTGGACTTTCTGGACTTTGTTTTTGCACAACACTGGTCACTATATTCTTCATTTCCGGTTAATACTTGTACAGCTGCTGTTATTGTGTATATATTTATTTATATTTAGATTTCTTCATACATTCTTATATAGTTCTATACTGTGTATTGGTGTATTTTGTTGTACAGTTATTTTATTTTCAACTTTAATTTATATATTTTATCTTATTCTTCCCAGTTAAATTTACCCTTCATTCTAATTTGTGTTGTACAGTTATTTCATTTTTAACCTTAATTTATATTTTATTCCTTCCTAGTTAAATTTACCCCTTTTTAATTTTTCATATTTATTTCCTACCTTATTCATAGCCTTTCCTTTTTTGTTTTCTTTAGGTCACGAGCAGTTGTCCAAGCATTTCACTACATATCGTACTGTGTATGACTGTGTATGTGACAAATAAAATTTGAATTTGAATTTATTACTCTTTGTGTGTATGTAGACGTCATATGTTAACGAACTTATGCATATTCATGTAACCTCAATAAAAGGACAGTGGTACGGGAGGACGGACGAGAGCAACTGGGGCCAAGCGAAGGAACGGCGATTGTCCGGTTCTCTCCCGTGCACGAGTAACATGAAGCTTGCCTACTTCGTGTCTTGCTTTGCAGTGTAATTATATTGCCTTTAACGTTCCAGCGGATGGGTTCAAGCTACAAACCTATCAGCGGCACTCATTTTTCCAGAATTGAATTGAAATTTTAGCTCCTTTAGCATTTTACCACTGAAGCCTTGACTTTCTGCCTAAAGCACCTGTTTACCACTGTGAGCTAAAAAGAGAGGCCCTTAGGGCTGAAGGGATGAAGAGCTGACACTGGCTGACTCAGGGCTTCAACACAAAAAGTGCAAGACACAATTTTATTCTGACAGCAGAACTCGCTCCTTGGAGGATTTCAGCTGAGCCTGTGATTGAGACACAGCTGCAAATCACATCACCGGAGAAGCTCACTGTATGTTTTCATGAGAAAGCAAAGCAACTGGAAAAAGATGGAGTATACTCTTTAGTATGGTGGTGAGGAAGAGTGTTGTACCTGAGGACCCCACCCATGGCATGGGTGCAGGGTGGCTGTGTGGTTCTCCTT
>NC_140609.1:24892-50324 GCF_057381915.1 Diplotaxodon limnothrissa | reverse complement strand
GCCACCTGTGTATGGATCAGGGTGTGAAGGAGAACCACACAGCCACCCTGCACCCATGCCATGGGTGGGGTCCTCAGGTACAACACTCTTCCTCACCACCATACTAAAGAGTATACTCCATCTTTTTCCAGTTGCTTTGCTTTCTCATGAAAACATACAGTGAGCTTCTCCGGTGATGTGATTTGCAGCTGTGTCTCAATCACAGGCTCAGCTGAAATCCTCCAAGGAGCGAGTTCTGCTGTCAGAATAAAATTGTGTCTTGCACTTTTTGTGTTGAAGCCCTGAGTCAGCCAGTGTCAGCTCTTCATCCCTTCAGCCCTAAGGGCCTCTCTTTTTAGCTCACAGTGGTAAACAGGTGCTTTAGGCAGAAAGTCAAGGCTTCAGTGGTAAAATGCTAAAGGAGCTAAAATTTCAATTCAATTCTGGAAAAATGAGTGCCGCTGATAGGTTTGTAGCTTGAACCCATCCGCTGGAACGTTAAAGGCAATATAATTACACTGCAAAGCAAGACACGAAGTAGGCAAGCTTCATGTTACTCGTGCACGGGAGAGAACCGGACAATCGCCGTTCCTTCGCTTGGCCCCAGTTGCTCTCGTCCGTCCTCCCGTACCACTGTCCTTTTATTGAGGTTACATGAATATGCATAAGTTCGTTAACATATGACGTCTACATACACACAAAGAGTAATAAATTCAAATTCAAATTTTATTTGTCACATACACAGTCATACACAGTACGATATGTAGTGAAATGCTTGGACAACTGCTCGTGACCTAAAGAAAACAAAAAAGGAAAGGCTATGAATAAGGTAGGAAATAAATATGAAAAATTAAAAAGGGGTAAATTTAACTAGGAAGGAATAAAATATAAATTAAGGTTAAAAATGAAATAACTGTACAACACAAATTAGAATGAAGGGTAAATTTAACTGGGAAGAATAAGATAAAATATATAAATTAAAGTTGAAAATAAAATAACTGTACAACAAAATACACCAATACACAGTATAGAACTATATAAGAATGTATGAAGAAATCTAAATATAAATAAATATATACACAATAACAGCAGCTGTACAAGTATTAACCGGAAATGAAGAATATAGTGACCAGTGTTGTGCAAAAACAAAGTCCAGAAAGTCCAGTGTGTGTGTAAGAACTGTATGTGTGGGTCAGTACTGTGTGGTGGTGTGATTGAGAGACCGTATCGCCTGCGGGAAGAAGCTCCTCCTCAGTCTCTCTGTGTTGGTCTTCAGGGAGCGGAATCGCTTTCCTGACCTCAACAGAGAGAACAGTCTGTTGTTGGGATGGCTGAGGTCCTTCACGATCTTCCTGGCCTTGGTCCAGCACCGCCTGCTGTAGATTGAGTGCAGGTCAGGGAGCTCGGAGCGGATGGTGCGCTCAGCTGACCGCACAACCCTCTGTAGAGCTCGTCTGTCCTGCATGGTGCTGTTCCCGAACCAGGTTAAGATGTTTCCCGCCAGGATGCTCTCTATGGTGCACGAGTAAAAGTTCCTGAGCACTTTGGAGGGCAGTTGGAAGTCTCTCAAGCGTCTGAGGTGGTAGAGACGCTGACGGGCCTTTTTCACCACGGTGTTGATGTGACAGGACCATGACAGGTCCTGCGTGATGTGAACTCCGAGGTATTTGAAGCTGTCCACTCTCTCCACTGGGCACTCGTTGATGACGGGGGTCTGGTAGTTCCTCTCCTGCTTAGTGCTGAAGTCCACTATCAGCTCCTTTGTCTTACTGACGTTTAGAAGGAGGTTGTTCCTCTGGCACCAGTTCTCCAGATTCCTAATCTCCTTCAGGTAGGCCGTCTCGTTGTTATCAGAGATCAGGCCCACCACGACGGTGTCGTCAGCAAACTTGATGATGGTGGTGGAGCTGGTAGTGGCCACACAGTCATATGTGTACAAAGAGTACAGCAGGGGGCTCAGAACACACCCCTGGGGGGCTCCAGTGCTGAGAGTGGTGGAGGCTGAGACATGTCCGCCCATCCTTACTGCGTGCGTGTGTGTGTGTGTGTGTGTGTGTGTGTGTGTGTGTGTGTGTGTGTGTGTGTGTGTTGTGTGTGTGTGTGTGTGTGTGACTGCTGATCAAAGGGTCAAACATCCTTGGTCAGGAAGAGGGTAGCCTCCCCCTCACCCTAGATGGTTCATCCTAGATAACACGGTGAGGAAGTCCTGCAGTTCATCTAAACAAAGACTAGACTAGAACAGACGCAACTACGTTAATCCTACCATAAAACAATAAAACACGGTATGACCTCTCATGCTCCCAAAGTGCTGTCTAATACACACACAGTTTGCAGACTATCAAGGATCAAAACCTCTACCAATCTACAATTAATTACAAAACTCTAAGCATATATAAGTAAATATTTCTAAGCATAAATGACAATCAACAATACAAATCGAACAGCCGCATCACACTTTCTTCACAAGACATGCTTCAGTTGCATTTTTTAAAGTTATCCTTTTGATGGAACAAAAAGTCTTCAGTTTTTATTAGACCACCAGTTTTTCACACTTGCACTTCCACGGAGATAAAAGCGACCCCATGGTGTCTTAGCGTGGGTTCTCTCCAGGTAGTCCGGCTTCCTCCCACAGTCCGATGACATGCACGTTAGGTTAAATGGTGACTGGCTGTAGGTGTGTATGCAAAACAGATAAAGCACATAAGTGCATAAAATAAAGTGCGATATGAATATCTGTGAAAAGATGAATGTAACTTGTAGTGGTCAAAGATACTAGAAAAACATTTTAATAAATACTCTGTTCTTAAGAAGAAGCAGTGACATCTAGGGACCACAAGTGGGATTTTTTAAGATTTTGAGTCCAAACGCTGTTAAATCACCTAACTTTTGTATGATGTACTGCAAACAGGATGCAGTTACTCTGCAAAAAGACCCAAACTGGGCTGACTGGGTGGTTGATGGAAAGCTTTATCTTTATATCTTTTGCAAGGCATTGCAACCACTATTCATGCTTTGTTAGGAACAGAATGCGATATAAACAATTTCCCAATCAGTCTTTATCGTCAGCACACTCAAAGCCTCAGAGCTAGATGCAACCAAAGGAACTGTTTTATCTGCACTGCTAAAGTGGAAATTACTATTAATCTGAACGAAAAAGCTGAAGTGAAAGACACAAAGGTTAGAAAACAGAGCGGGAAGAATCTGACTCACTTCTGCTTTTTCTTTCTGTCAAGTTGAGAAAACTGCAGAATTTGGTGTATATAAAATGTTAGGGCTATATGTGGGTTAGAACTCTGCTGAAACAACACTGTGATTAGCAGTGATGTACAGGAAAATCTTTGTGTTTAGCACTCAGTGAAGAACAAAGACATGTTTTGCCTCTCAGCAGTATTGGGAACAACACCATCCTCTTGTTCAAAGCAGCAAAAAAAAAACCCAACAGCTTGCATAATCAAGGAAAATTCCTGCCAGGTTACCTTCAACTTGTACATCATCACATACTTATTTCATCGTTAGCTAATAAAGAGAAGAGTATTCACTCAGCCAGTTCAGTAACTTTCCGTTTACTGTATGTGTGACGTATCTGTTTTCCTCTTAGTTAGGACGCTACACTAAAGAAGGTCAGCTGTTTCTGGGACCCCTAGGCAGCACTGGTGAGGACACTCGTTGTGTGGTGTACGATCAGATGAGCAACTTTCCTCAGCTCCTCAATTGTGAAAAGGTGACCAACGTGAAACAGAAGACATGGCATTTCTCTCAGGTCAGAAGTGTAAAGAAATCTCTTTTTCAATGATATAACTGAGTGTTTATAAGAGAAACTAAAATTTACTGGCATAGAGTTGAGAGGAAAAGTATCTATATGTCAGATTTTAAAAGGGACCTATTGAGCTCATGTCTGGGTCCATTCTTTTTTCTCTTGGACTCTAATATGAGAGTAGCTTTGCATGAATCTTCATTTCTCTCATACTCAGCATTGCTGCAGCCCCGTAGTTCATGCTTTATCTGACAGAACCGCCTTTATATTCCGAATACCTCCGTTGAAGCCACCTTTCTTTGTGTTAAAACCCTCACAAACAGAAGGTTTTAACACCGGGGCCAGTAGGACTTCACAGATAGATCTGTCTGTTTGTGATGACTATATTAGGATATCATCTCTGCTATTACTGAAATCAAAGCAGTCTGGTTAACGGGGATTATTTGCACATAAATTGAGACTTTGGCTATGATTAATATGAACAATAACTGTTGTAAAATTATATTTATGCTAGAAAATAAGGGGTCCTCTTAAGACAACTAAACCCAGACTGCTTAAAGGGTAACAAGCGACTCAATATACCTTTTACTTTGGCATTGATTCTCTTTTTCTTTTAATGTGAAAAACCTTTTGTAAGTCAATTTTCTGTTGGTCTTTTAGTTCTGTTTGGGTAACCTTTAAAAACTAAAGAGTTACAGCCTGTAGCACGGGAAGAGGAGAGCTTGAACAGTGATGCTGCAGACCTTCTGCCACATCGATTCTTTGTCACACAGCAGGACAAGCAGTGAAGAGTCCTGCAGACGTAGAAGTCTTAGGGAAATAGGGAGACCTTACTTATTTTATATAGATGTAAGGTAAAAAGTTAGTGCCATTTGTTTAAGAAAGAGGTTGCAACAGTTCACATAAGGCCCGGTCTGGTTACATACTGTTCTGTCACCATCACGCATTGTTCACAGACCATCTGTGAAATCTGTTAAAACCAAAGTATTGTATCTCCTTCTGCCTTGCAGAACGAATCGATCATAAATCGGGCTACTGGACGCTGTCTGGAGGTGGTGCCGGCTAATGTTTACTCCGGCCACCTGCTGGTCCTGCAGCCCTGCTCGGGGCAGAGGTGGACCATCAAGAACACTATGAAGCAGTGATCGCCTGGCCAGTTTCATTGGGACCAATTACAAAGGCTATTTCCAAGAGCTGTCACCTGACGTTACCTTGGCCAGTGGACAATCAATGATGCGGGGGCTCCTTAGCTTTTGAAATAAGACTCAAAAATAGATGGCTTTAAGGAGACGAGTGATG
Source organism: Diplotaxodon limnothrissa (assembly GCF_057381915.1). Classification (NCBI taxonomy): domain Eukaryota; kingdom Metazoa; phylum Chordata; class Actinopteri; order Cichliformes; family Cichlidae; genus Diplotaxodon; species Diplotaxodon limnothrissa. The sequence goes on along the minus strand of NC_140609.1, from coordinate 45,292 downwards.
AGGTGGTTTGGAAACAATTGATGTTTTTTTGTTTTTGTTAGTTTTTTTTTAAAAACATGGACATTCAACGTGGTGAAAGTTTAGCATGAGGACCATTTCTCTATATGAATTTTACAAACTTTCAATGTGATGTTGCCATAATTCCTGTGTGCCACTTCTTTACAGTGTTTAAGTTTTAGTAGACATTTAATCGACCAAAAGCGTGTTCTTTCTTATGTGAAGGGGAAAAAAAGTTTCCATCTTCCATCAGTCTTTCTGCAATATTTCATTCATTTTGTGCCACGGACCGGCCCTAAATAACTAAAATGTGTTCATAACACACGGGAAAAGACACAGGGGAACTGAGGTAACGATAAAAACAATAAATATGAACGATAAAACGAAGAAAAAAACCCCCGGTAAACCATAAATTGCACACCTGAACCTCAACACTCGCGGCCCGGTACCAAACGACTCACGGACCGGTACCAGTGCATGGCTCGGGGGTTGGGGACCGCTGGTCTATGGTACTTAGAAATTAAGGAATGGCTACTCGTGACAGGAGAAAATTTTACACAGTTTAGCAAAAATGCCTGAAAAGTGATTCTTATGTTTTTCAGAAAATTCAAATCCTTGTAAATATTTATAATTTGAAGAAAAATATGCTAAAAATATTACTTGGTGTACTTTTTTTTTCAAATCACCCCAACAAGGACTCTGGGCTAAATCTCACTTCTATGTTTTATGGATTCTGACTTTTATTGCTATTTTTCCACCAAGCATTCTGTAGCATCAGATGCAATATATCTCGTAGCATGAAGTACTGTAAGCAGTTGGGTACAAAGTTTCTTTGCGCTAAGTTAATTTATTTGGTTAACTGCTGTGTGCCATAACTACTGAAAACCTAGTCAAACATAGGAAGCACTTTTTTGGACAAAGGGTTGGAACATGAACGAGAGAGGAGGATTGAATCAGGAATGCACAAAAGTACCAATAGTGGAAATGCAGGAGGCCTTAAAGGCTGAAATTATTAACGTACTGAGATGTATATGATGTCATATATTAAATTGCATAAGTGTGATCAGCTGGATTTTTGCTCCCAAGATTGTCTTCCAATAAACAACTGGTTTCCTGGGTTGTGCTTTGTTACTGTGTTTTAGGATACATCTGCAGTCTTTAAATTTGTCATACTTTAATTAGTATGCTTATTTTTTTCAGTTTAATTTTATTTTCAAGCTTGTTTGTAATTTTTTGCTGCTAAACTCATGCTTTATTTTGCTTTTCTGGACTATAAATAAGGTAGAGACAGCAAAGATGAGCTACCATGCTGGCCTGCTCTCCTTTTAACTGCTCCATCCATTTTCATGGTTGTGGTCAAAATATTTTCGGCATGCTGTGAGATTAGTCCTCAAAATCATCCCCCAAAATAGACTACTTCAAAAGAGATTTCACCCTCAGCTTCCAGCTGCATGGCATCTGCTGTAACTTACACCAACTCGACTTAAGAGTACTTTCATCACATTTTTTATAAAAGCGCTTCTACACAATATTACCCAGCCACAAATAAAGCAGCCAGGTGGCCGAACATTAAAGGGACTGTTCTATAAATGACAAGTTATGGGTTCAATCCTGAAGCAACCATATGTCCTGTAAATAGTGTCCTTGAATCAGACACTGACCTCCTACTGCTTACTCTCGCTAAACTGCTCTGGATGAAGCATCAGCTTAAATGCTTAAGATGTAAATAAAACAGGAGGAGACTGCTGGGAGCACAAGGGCCTGTTTCTAGCAGAGAGGGGGAGAGAGGAGTGAGGCGGCTCTGAGGGACAGAGCCTGCATGCTAACATAACACTGAATGCTGATCAGACTCTTAACGAAGAGACTGCTCATCGTTCTCTGGCGTGAAATAGGATTACCATATGTTGGTTAAAGTCCTGCTAAATGTAAGCCAGCAGTAAATGCTAACAAGGACAAACTGATCAAATAAACTCACTGCGTTACTTAGATAAGGTTGTATTTATGGGGATGGAAATTTGTATAATTTGTAGATTTTAGCATGTAAAAAAATGGAGCTATTTTTAAAGGATGACAAAAAATCTAGAAAATGAATGTAATTCATTGACATTATTGTATCATAGTTTGCATTGTTCTGACCAGCAGTGTCCTGCAGCTCCCTGTGAGCACTTAATGAAAGAGGTTATGGTTTAATGTCAGAGCAGAGAACTCACAGTTGTCAAATATGATTTTGCTCTAATATGCACCATGTGGCGCTGTATGTTTTCTGTGATTGGAGGGTAGTGTCACTGCAGCTGTCACCCCAGCCTGCTCTCTGCTCTGCCTCGGGAAAAAAGCAGCAGAGATACAGATGTAATTACTTGACAGAACAGCAACACTGTATGAAAATGTGACAATTTCATAAAACCCACTGCAGCAAGGGTAACAGATGATACAACACACAATACTGTGCACAACTCTTTAGGCACAGATGTTGGCAGCGAAGCATGGTGAAGCATCCCGCTGTTTTAGTTTTTGTTGTTTTGGGGGTTTTTTTGCAGAGAGCATGTCAAAACTAGAGACTAGAACTACAATTAGATCTTTTATCATGCAAAATAATCAGATCGCTTAAGTTCATTCTGTAGCGTGACAATGACCCCAAACAGAGCCAGAGTAATAGCTTCAGAACATGTACTGAATGTGCTTTATTAAAGGGTTTTTATCAGACTGTGATTTACGTTTACTTCACCTTATGTGTTCATTGTTGAGTAAAAGCTATTGATACCAATTATTTTTATACTATATCCTCACTTCACAGTGAGAATCAAAATCTGTTTCTTCTTTCTTTTGTACTAAACATGTTCTCACACTCTGGAGCCATTTTGGTAACATCTCCAGGCACTTATTTGTCCAATTATTTTTAAGCTATATCTATATTAACTTTAATTTCAGTGATCATAAAAGTTATATACTAGAATAAAAACAGTTTTAAAGTTTTAGAATAGAATAGGATAAACCTTTAATACTGCACAGATGAGAAATTTGGGTGTTACCCAGCTCTTATGGCAAGGGGAATATAAAATATAAAATTGAAAAATTTATAAATTATAAAATTTGCTGACTTTGCACCAAAATGGCTCCAGAGTGTGAGAACATGTTTAGTACAAAAGAAAGAAGAAACAGATTTTGGTTCTCACTGTGAAGTGAGGATATAGTATAAAAATAATTGGTATCAATAGCTTTTACTTTTACTTTTACTGTTAGCGCCGGTGTCCTTCTATTATAGTGATACTAAACAAGGCAGGAAATTATATTTTTATTCTACAAAATGAAATGAATGTATCTACTCTGCAGAAGTGTTTGTGAATTTCAACAGATCGATTAGCTTGCTGCATTATATGTATGAACTGCATTTTTATCAGTTGCAGTTTCACCATCTCAGTGCCTAATGCTTCCCTCTTGTGGTGTCATGGTGGTTAGAAATAAATATGATATGTTATATGAAGTATATAATAAAAGCAAAGGCTTCACGTAAAGAGGGATTGGGACAGCTTTTAAGCAGGGTGACCTGCAGTATCCCACTGATTAACAGCCTCAACTGACACGTTCATGATGACTTTTGCTTTGTTCCCATTCCTCAGATCGATTTTCCCTTTATAAGGTTTGCTAAACCAGATGCTATATTTATGCTAAAAGTGGCCATAAAGAGTAAGGTCAGAAGGAGGAAAGGTAATACAGCAATGAAGAATAAAGGCAAAGTCAAAGACCGATTCCAGCTTTAAAAGCTATCTATGTATTTTTTTGTACATAGATTTATATGAAAAAGATGATCTGATTTCTAGCAGCAAAGGGCACATGCAAAAAAGCATTGGCAGGATAAATTCAGTTAAAGCAGTTAAATCAGTGCAAAGGTACAGAAAAATACTTATATTAGTTTGGAAATCAACAAGCAAAGAAATCCAGATAGATGTGATTTTTCCCATTCAATAGTACTTTTAATGTTCATAATTAAAAATGCTTTTGATTAATTTTGTCAGTAGGAGTAAAAGTTTGATGATTTTTTTCTCAGTGTTACTGCTCCATTAATAATAAGTGTTTAATAATTAATAATAAGTGAATCCAAGTTTTACCCCAATGTTTCCACCATTCCTCTCACCTAACCCTCATTTCCTCTTCAGGCCTTGCCTTTCAACCACACACACCCTCTACAGCAAATTAACAATATCTGAAAGTCATGTCCTTAAGAAATAAGAGGGGAAAATCGAGTTAAGACCCAACACAGGACCTGAAAGGTGCATCTAGCCCTTCAGCTGATTCATCTACCGTTTGCTGAACCCTTGTCAGAAATTGTTAGAAGAAGAAGAAGCTATTCTTAAGGATGGGAAACTCTTGATTGATGGAATCTTGAATATAGAAAAGTAACAATGGATTTTAATCCACAATGTAATGCCATTGGGAAAGCATGTGATTGGCAAATGCATCATTTTTCAGGATAGCAATGATCCCCAAAATACTGTCAGTACAGTAAAAGCATACCTGGATAGAAAAACATACAATAGAACAGCATCAGTCATGGCTTGGCCTCCCCAGAGCCCAGACCTCAATATTACTGAAGCAGTGTGGGATCATTGTGACACGAGAACGGAACAAAAGGCGGACAACACCCAAAGACGTGCTCTGAATATCCTTCAAGAAGCCTGGAAAACTGTTCCTGTGGAAATGACAAGAAAACTAGAACTGAAGAATAACAGTTACAATGCCAAATATTGACTTTCAAGCTTGTTATATTGTTATAAACTCTATTTTACGTATATTTCCATTTATGTTTGCACATGTTCAATAAAATCATTGCTCCTGAGGCAACGAGGAATGGCTAAAGATTTCTGCCACTACTCCATAACAAACATCAACTAAAAGTGTTTGATAAATGCATTCTATTTGCTTTTTTAAAAATCACAAAGTGAGAGATTTTTTTTCAATTTAAGTGAGCATTATGTTAATGTTTTAAATGTCATGGCATAGGATCAGATCGCTTCAAAGTAAATTATATTTTGAAATGTACAATCCCTTAAACACTGTGTCCTGATCTTGAACTAATAACTACTGAGATCTCAAGTCTACTGCATAATAAGACAAACAGCACCATTTAGAAAATTTCTTTTTATTGCAAGTATTCTTAATGCTTTGATGTTTTGTACAGATTTTCATATTTACAGTGATAATTAGTATTCGTCTAATAAATAATACAACTGAAAGTCATTCTCTAGCCTACATGTTTAAATATTGCACGTGCAAAGTATGTATAATATGTGCTTGTCCAATAGATATGCTGTCTTAGCAGCTATTTACAATGTTACATAAGAAACAAATGTGGGATCCAACCACCATGCTACTAAAGAGACACTGTGCGTTTCCCCTCCAAAGCAAACCCTCCACTTCAGTGATGGAGTCATGCAATTATTCTACTGGGGTGAAGACAGTTTAATTACAGCATCACTGCAATAACAGTATCCATCCAAAAAAAAAAAAACATCAAATAAAATTTTAATTATTTCTAAATAAGAAATTCGTGATAAAACAGTTTTCCAATTAACCACTACATAACAGTAGTGTCTAGTTCTTATTTGGTAGGAAATGTCCACCAGTGCTGTAACGTTTTCAAAAATAATAGTAAAAGAAAAAAAGCATTTTGATGAAAAACTAAACCAGCGTGACCTACTGTACAAGTTTGTTTAGGCTGCTTTTGCAGCAGTGCTCTTTATAAAGTCTCCAGGGTGTGATAGTAATAAATCATCTGTGAATGAAACCTTTTACACGTTTAAAATCACTTTGTCTGCCATAGGCAAGAAATCTGTTCCTATAAATACACCGTTTAATTATGTGTTCGCATTGCAACTGCTGCTCTGCCAGAAGTGTAGGTAGAGCAAAGTCAACCTATACATTATACATATCCTCATATTTGAACATTCAATATCAATATATTTTCCACATATTGTGAATATAACGCTGAGTGTGCAGAGAGGGAGAAACACGCAAACACCGTGACGAGACAAGAGCACGGGCAGTGTGATGTTACTTCACCTCTAGATGGCACTATTGCACAACCTACAACCTTCTGCATCGTTTCACTGGAATGGATGACAAGTACAGTGCAAAAACAATAACAGGAACAAACTGAGTCCGATATGATATACATATTTATGCCAAAAAAAAATGCCCGTTTGATCTTGTGTTTCCATGTAGGAACAGGGAAAAATGTCTATATTGTGTTGTCTGGTTCACCTCGGCAGAGTTCTATGGCTTTGGCAGGAGGGTTGAGAGGAAACAGAAAGGGCCTTTACCGCCTGCACCTGGCATGTTTGTGATGAAGCAGCTGCCTCTACTCCTGCTGAGCCTCCTCCCTGTACCTCTGAACCCGAGTGAGCAGAGAGCACCGACGGTCATGCACACACACAGATACTGTACACTTCAACAGACACTGGAGATACAAATGATGGGCCATTTGCTAAACCTGCAGCACACACTGCTTTCTATGTGAAAGAACCATTCTGTGAGAAAAACTCTACTGCTCATTTGATCTATGACCTCTGAAAAACAGTTCATGATTTCCATTACTATTCAATTATAAAAAAAAAAAAAGTACATTCCCTGGGTTATACAGCACTGATATGCAAAGCTTAATTGTATATCTGTAACTCTAGAACTGCAGTATTTATAGTTTTCTTAGTTTAATATTTCAATTTCATATTCTTCTTCTAAGTATAAAATCCCTTTTGTTATATTTGTCTCATTAATTTAACTGAAATACACTGAAAATTGCTCACAAATTAAGGTTTATGTGTCAATACAAATGCAGGTTTTATTGCTGGGAGCTTCCCGTGATGCACTGACTATTTCTTCTTCCATGACACTAATGTTTTGTCTTTGCTTCATCATTTATGTACTGTACTGTATCCCCAGTTTTCCAGCGAGGGCTGCGTACATTTTGATTGCATTAACGTTTTTATCCAGCCTTTATGTGCAAGCTTGAGCTGCAAAATTCAAATGTAGTTACTGACAGGCCAAAGTGCAACAGGGAAGAGATTAAATGGGATCAAAGGGAGTGGCATTATAAATTCCTTCCTTCCTGAGATTCAAATCCTCCAATCAAAACGGTGCCAGCAATGCAAAGACAGATTTCTTTAAAAGATTGGACACAATAACAAAGTCAGTCGTTTATTTATTAAAGCACTGTTAATAATTTTAGTTGCTGCTATTTCAAATAAATGTTTGGTACAACAAATTTCTCCGTGTTCTGTCTCAGGCTTTATTCGGGCCCTGGTACTAGAGCTATGGTCTGTTCTTGAGTGCAGCAGTGACGACATCAGAGTGGTCCGTCCCAAACCAACTCCCATTGACCCCACAGATAGGAGTTGCATTAAGGTATTGTATGTATGTGCGTGCGTGTGTGTGTGAGAGAGAGAGGGAGAAGGAGAAACTTCCTGGAGCCCACAATGCCCCAATTTTTAGATATCTACATAATAGTACAGACACAGATCTCTTAGAAGTTTTGCTTTTCCATCATGTTTTTAGCTCACTGGTTACAAAGGTGTTTAAATTGATTAAAATTAAATTGATTCCAATTATTATTAACCCAGGACTCAGAATAGTGGTCCATGTGTTGCTGTGATACCAGCAGCCATGTAGAAAATTCACTTGTGAATATTCATATTTAAGAAACTGGCAATAGTGATTTTGTTAACAAGAAAGGCTTTTTGCTGATTGGTTTATGGGTGTCTGGGCAAATAAGCCTTACTTTCATAAGACTGCATTTTTAGTTATGTTTTTGGCAGAATTTCTCTCAGGAAAGCTTCAACAAGCTCCAGCGTGAGCCTGTCTGTGTGTGTCTGATGCTTGGCCTCTGACAGCAGCCAAGTCATCTCTCTCAGAGAGACTAGCCAAGTGAATACGGACAGCCAGTGATGTGTAAACTGTGTCCTGCCACAGGCGACTTTAAAGTCTGCCTTATCAGTGGGTTATACATATATGCTGAGGTCAAAGGAAAACTAAATATACACACACCAGCACTTTGGTGAATTAACTCGAGTCTTTGCTTTAATCTGTGCTAAGTACAGTAGGAGGTTTGGTAGTACATATGAAGATAAGTTCACACATGCACAGAAACATCAGAAGACACATGAAAGTATAGATATTTCTATTTTAGAAAAAAAAATCCATCGTATCTTGTTTTTTTCTTTACGTTTCTTTGAAGCTGTTTAATATAATCTAAGTTGTAGCTCGTTTGTGCAAGTGTCTCTCTTTTTTTCCTTTGATGCTTTTGATGATATGTTTTCCCTGTTCTACCAGACCCAGTGAAAAATGCAGGGAGCTTTCCTGTAGTTTAATATTCTTCAGGCTGCAATAGGTTTCTGCTCAACCACTCTGCTCAGAATATATGTCTTATTCAGTTTTGAGAGTGTGGTAAACCATGTTTTATCTTTGCAATCATAAATTCTTTTTACATTTTGTTTTGCTTTGAATACTACAGATATTATTTGTCATATTATCGGTAGTGTTTGTAGTTGAATAGTGTTATATTATTATTATGTGTTAGGATTTGATCAATCCATGACGTGCACAAATGCATTCACAATGGTCTTTAAAAGCAAATACATTTTTTCTCTCTAACAGCTGCTGTATTTACTTTCCTCTTCAGTCCTTCCTGTACTTGGTCAACCTCCTCTCCTCTTCCCAGTCGGTGTGGCAACTGCTGGGCCGACAGTCTTTGGCCAACAAAAGCGAATACACCCTGAGGGAGATGCCAACCTCCATACCTGTAAGTGTTTTTCTTCTTCTTCTTTTCCACACACTGCAGTTTTTTTTTGTCATCCATCTGAGGGCATGTTTGCACTTTTTATTTGGCCTCCAAACACCACCCACCCATTTGTTTTACTTCAAACGCATTCAAATAAACCCTCTCACACTGAGACTGATATACGTTCTCCACCTTACCCATTGTAAATTTCCACACAGTTTTCGTTTTGCACCCTATCCGGTGCATTCTTGTTCAAAGCCTCTCATTTTACTCCACAGGATTTGATTGACAGACTGATTGCCGTGAATTCGGATGGGAAGATTCATTCTCTCTTCCACTACGAAGAGAGTCACACATTCGGCCTAAGGTGGGATTCATTATTTTTTTCATATTACTTAACATCAGTGGGGAAGTAGACGATATCAGATTATCACCTGGTGACTGCACACACACTTCAGCCTCTGGCAATAGGAGACTGGCATGGTGACGTAATCGGCCTTAAAATGCGGCCTTTAAGGCTGCAGACCCTGAATTGGGATACAGCCTCTGAATCGCTGCATCTTGTAGCTGTGTCGTCTTAAATTGGTCATGTGATTTTGACGCGCCGGCGCGTCCGGCAACCCCAGAGGTTTAACTTAATATTTAAGTGTCTCTTGGTTTTAGACTAGTTGTTTAGTCTAATTTGATGTTTTAAACCAGAAAAGGAAGAAGAGGGCTTAGAATTACAGGTAAGAACTGCTCAGTGGTATGTGATAAACTGTAAATGTAAAGCTTACAGGTCAGTCCTCATGTTTTTAAATCAGATTTTGAGTCTGTACATGGCACATTATGCTTTTGCATGTTGTGAAATGTGCTGCAAAACAAACTGAGGTAAACTAACTGGTTTACTGTGATGGATTTAAAGTGCGTGTGACTGGTGCGCAGTGGCTGTGGTGCTCACGGTCAGAGTTCAGTCACAAAGAGGGTAACAGAGATGAATTTAAAGTTAAGGTGATGGTGCTTAGATTCATTCACAGACTGAAACCTTCACACCAACTTTATCCTGTGTCTCTTAGTTTTAGACTAGTTGTTTAGTCTATTTTGATGTTTTAAACCATATCACAGGGTTTTTACTTCACCATTTACGGGGTTTTAACAAGCAAACAAAAGACAGATCGTGATGTTTGAAAATGTTTTGGAAATATTCTTTAAAGATTAGATGTAAAATACGCAGAGGATAAATTCAATTGGTTTATTAGTTTATTACATAAGTTGAAAAAAAGTTAAACAAGTAAATAAAGAAACAACGTAAAAGAAAAGTAAACAAAACAAATCGGTAAATAAAGGAAAATGGTAATAAGAAGGGGAAAAAAAAGAAAAGAGAAAACCCCAACAATCCCCTCTGAGCAAGCACTAGGCGACAGTGGGGAAGAAAAACTGCCTTTAAACGGGCAGAAACTTCCGGCAGAACCAGGCTCACGAGGGGCAGTCAACTGCCGGGACTGGTTGGGGTGAAAAAAGATGAAGGAGAGAGGGAAGAAGTGTTAGGAGAGAAGGGGAGAGGAGAGGTGAAAATTAAGATGGAACAGAGGTGGAGGGAGACGAGGTGACGTCAGCAGTAGAAAAAATAGAAAGAGTAGAAAAAGCAGGAGTGTCCCTCCTCCAGAAGAAGCGGAAACGTTTTTTCTTCTTTTCCATGAGCTTTTCCACGACCACTTTTTTCTCTAGGATGAGGGTTCTCAACTGATCGGTTGTTTCTTCAACTTCCTTCTCAAGTTTCTGGCATCTTTGCTCCATTTCTTTTAATAGATTGCACTTGTCTGTATTTTGCTGTTGTTTTTCCTTGTGCATCTTTTCTAACTGCTCATTTCTTCTTGTGATTTCTTGAAGCTTACGCTGCAGGTCTTCATTTATTTTCTCTTGTTGCTGCTTTTGTGCAAGCATTTCAGCGTTTTCACACTTCAAGTTGTCTGAGTTCAACAACATCTCATTAATGACCTCTGAGTGTTTTTTCGCCATTTCATTGATCCTACGCTGCATCTTTGAACGTCGTTTTTCCAATACTTCTCCTTCCAGTTCAGGTGTTCTGTCCTTCATTGTATTAATTTGTTCAGTTGTAGATTTCTTCTCTCCAAGTCCTGGAGAATACGTTTTTTTTCTTTTTCCTGTTGCTCTTTCTCTTGAAGAAGCTCTTTATTTTTGCACTCTGTTTCATCCAGCCTGACTGGATTTGGATTTATTGAAGAAGGACCACCAAAATCTTTGTTCTATTTGGTGTACATGTTAAGAGTTGCTGGACTAACAGTTGGTTTGATTTGCTTCAGAGAATCCTCAAAGTCTTTCATCTTAATGTTGCGCACCTCAGCAGCAGCTATAACACGGACTTGTTCTGGTGCCAACTCTCTTATTGGGCCAAGTGCAGCATCTTTGGCTAATGCTGTCAAATCGCTCCCTGAATATCCTTCAGTCACTTTTGCAAGACAGGACAGTTCGTCTTGGCTCAGTGGACTCCCGTGCGTTCCCAAAAGATTTTTCAGCAGCGTAAATCTTGTCTTCTCATCGGGTAAGGTCACATATACTCTTTTTGCAAAGCGCCTTAATATTGCTTCATCGAGCTCCTGGGGCCTGTTCGTTGCTCCCATTACAAGTACTCTGTCATCCTTTCCTGACTGCAACCCGTCAAACTCAATGAGGAACTCAGTTTTTAAACGGCGAGAGGCGTCGTGCTCCCCCTCCCTCCTTTGACAGAGCAAGCCGTCCACTTCATCGATGAAGATTACTGAGGGCTGTCTCTCTCTTGCAACTGCAAAGAGTGCTCGTACGAGCTTCTCGCCTTCTCCCACATATTTGGAGGTCAAACTAGCAGCACTGATGTTGAAGAATGTTGCATTAGACTCTGCAGCAACTGCTTTGGCGAGCATGGTCTTCCCATTTCCTGGTGGGCCAAATAAAAGCAAGCCACGTGCAGGAGCTCTCAGACCAGTAAAGAGATCAGGTCTTAAGGCAGGAAGGATGACAATTTCTTGAAGTGCTTGCTTTGCCAGATCCTGCCCTGCGATGTCATCAAATGACACAGTCGCTCCACTGTATACAATTTCATTTGTAATTAAGCTGACCAGTTTACTGTCCACATTCTTTTTCATATCCCTCTTCGGGGGCTGTTTCACAGCTGCCGGTCTTCCATTCTGAGTTTTTCCCACCCGAGTGGTTTTCTTTGCATCAGTTATTCTTAATGGAGGTCTTACAGAAGTGGAGGGTCTGATGGTGGTGGAAACACCTGCGGGTTGACTTTTAGGAACTGACTTTGGCTTACTTGCAATTGTTTTGGTCGACATTTCTCTTGCGCGACTTCCCCCCTGTTCACAGTCATAACACGGTAAACTAGTCATAAACGAAAACGTTTAGGCTATTTATCGCATTTAAAGGTCTTTCTTTGGGACAACGTCACAGAACACAGAAACGTCACAGGGCTTTGGAGCGTGATGTTACAGAGGTTTACAAATACTTTCAAATATAGCTCTGGTCGAACGTTTGAAGGCTGCGAACAAACTGACTAAAACTTGCTGCTCCTGACCCCTATTTATAGAAAAACTTCAAAGGCTCAAAGGCATGTGCTTGTGACATCATCACATGTCCTTGTGACATCATCACATGTCCTTGTGACATCATCACTCTTCATGAATCAGATTGTCACATGACATTTTAGAATGGGGATGTTTTTTTTTAAACCGTTTTCAAATTTAACCCTCTGTGGTCCAGGGTATAATTGGCCGTTCTTGACTATTTTTGATTTTACCTCTATATTTCACCTTTAAAATATGTTTTTCTTGCCTTATTTGGCACCATTATTTTCAGCACAACCTCAAATATCTGAAATTTGAGTTATTGTTTTCATTTTGGTATACTATATTAGCACAGTTGATCTAAATTAATAACACAATAAATTGTGTGTGCATCTCCTGTTTTGTCATGGTTGTATGTCCCGGTTCGTGACAGGCTGCATGAGCTCATCTGGTGGGAGTGTAGTACTGTAGTATTTCAGGCATAAAAACGTGGTTTTCACAGACCTTGTCACAGGGTCTGAGTCTAAGATTCAAATTGTAAACACACAAACACTCAGGCTTGCTGCAAACCTTAGCTGATCCCCCGTGGGCTTAATTTACTGCCATTGTTTACGCACCATTGTAATTGCTTCTCTAGTTTGGCATTACACTTTAATTATGGAATGTAATTATATTTTGTCTATTTTTAGTTGTGGCATTGTGTTGTAATTAATGAAGGGCCTGCACACTCCAATATCAATTTACAATTTAAATTCTCCACAGCATGTTTAACTACATTATGTTGTGCCTTTCCAGAATCCCAGATTTACTTACACATCTCCCTTTATGATACATTAGTACTACATTTGACCTAAACCTTTTCCATCCTTTTTCCAAACTCTCATTCATTTTTTACCTGATAACCAAAAACTGTGATAGTGAAAGGCTGAAATATTTCTAGGGGTATGAGATTTCTGTGTGTTTTCTGTAGGTGAGCAGCTGCGAGAAGTTTGGCTACGGGGTGATGGTGACACAGGTGGCAGCAACTGCTCCGGGAGTTGTGGCTCTGCACAGTTCAGGTACTATTGCAGTTATTTGGACACAACAAACACTTGTCAGCTGTGATGCTTAAGGCTTATATTATAAGTTGTTGTTGTTGTTTTTGTGTTGTCGGTATAAAGGAGACTTAAGGCAGCTTAGGGAGAAATGTATTTGTCAAACCGTTTTTGTTTGGGTAAGAAAGAGTAAGAAGAGGCGTTCTTTTTTGATAAATGGATTCACATATCAGTTGTATACTGATACTAGGTTTATCCATATGCAAAAGGCTCCAGGAAATACCGTACTCTTGTCAAAAGAGGTCAAAAAATGAAGCTAGTGAACAAATATTTTAATCCTGCATTCTTTCTATTGGCTAGAAGGGGCGACTCAACTGGTTATGGGAAAAGAAGTCTGATTACTTATCAGCCCTTCGCTTATAACAGCACCGCTGCGTTCTGAAACCTATTCTCTCCTATGACTTTACCCACGCAAGAACAGTTCCCTGCTGTGTTGAGCAGCGCTGGCTGTGGAGCACTCATGTGTTCCATGATGTGACATATGTTTGTGCCATCGATAAAAAGGCAGACTGACAGAAAGAAGGATGACCTCAAAAAGTGATATAGTCCAGACAGAGCTTACAAATGATGGGCCATTTGCTAAACCTGCAGCACACACTGCTTTCTATTAAATACTGCACGTGCAAAGTATGTATAATATGTGCTTGTCCAATAGATATGCTGTCTTAGCAGCTATTTACAATGTTACATAAGAAACAAATGTGGGATCCAACCACCATGCTACTAAAGAGACACTGTGCGTTTCCCCTCCAAAGCAAACCCTCCACTTCAGTGATGGAGTCATGCAATTATTCTACTGGGGTGAAGACAGTTTAATTACAGCATCACTGCAATAACAGTATCCATCCAAAAAAAAAAAAAACATCAAATAAAATTTTAATTATTTCTAAATAAGAAATTCGTGATAAAACAGTTTTCCAATTAACCACTACATAACAGTAGTGTCTAGTTCTTATTTGGTAGGAAATGTCCACCAGTGCTGTAACGTTTTCAAAAATAATAGTAAAAGAAAAAAAGCATTTTGATGAAAAACTAAACCAGCGTGACCTACTGTACAAGTTTGTTTAGGCTGCTTTTGCAGCAGTGCTCTTTATAAAGTCTCCAGGGTGTGATAGTAATAAATCATCTGTGAATGAAACCTTTTACACGTTTAAAATCACTTTGTCTGCCATAGGCAAGAAATCTGTTCCTATAAATACACCGTTTAATTATGTGTTCGCATTGCAACTGCTGCTCTGCCAGAAGTGTAGGTAGAGCAAAGTCAACCTATACATTATACATATCCTCATATTTGAACATTCAATATCAATATATTTTCCACATATTGTGAATATAACGCTGAGTCCTGCCTGACAGCACATTCCCATGAGTGTGCAGAGAGGGAGAAACACGCAAACACCGTGACGAGACAAGAGCACGGGCAGTGTGATGTTACTTCACCTCTAGATGGCACTATTGCACAACCTACAACCTTCTGCATCGTTTCACTGGAATGGATGACAAGTACAGTGCAAAAACAATAACAGGAACAAACTGAGTCCGATATGATATACATATTTATGCCAAAAAAAAATGCCCGTTTGATCTTGTGTTTCCATGTAGGAACAGGGAAAAATGTCTATATTGTGTTGTCTGGTTCACCTCGGCAGAGTTCTATGGCTTTGGCAGGAGGGTTGAGAGGAAACAGAAAGGGCCTTTACCGCCTGCACCTGGCATGTTTGTGATGAAGCAGCTGCCTCTACTCCTGCTGAGCCTCCTCCCTGTACCTCTGAACCCGAGTGAGCAGAGAGCACCGACGGTCATGCACACACACAGATACTGTACACTTCAACAGACACTGGAGATACAAATGATGGGCCATTTGCTAAACCTGCAGCACACACTGCTTTCTATGTGAAAGAACCATTCTGTGAGAAAAACTCTACTGCTCATTTGATCTATGACCTCTGAAAAACAGTTCATGATTTCCATTACTATTCAATTATAAAAAAAAAAAAAGTACATTCCCTGGGTTATACAGCACTGATATGCAAAGCTTAATTGTATATCTGTAACTCTAGAACTGCAGTATTTATAGTTTTCTTAGTTTAATATTTCAATTTCATATTCTTCTTCTAAGTATAAAATCCCTTTTGTTATATTTGTCTCATTAATTTAACTGAAATACACTGAAAATTGCTCACAAATTAAGGTTTATGTGTCAATACAAATGCAGGTTTTATTGCTGGGAGCTTCCCGTGATGCACTGACTATTTCTTCTTCCATGACACTAATGTTTTGTCTTTGCTTCATCATTTATGTACTGTACTGTATCCCCAGTTTTCCAGCGAGGGCTGCGTACATTTTGATTGCATTAACGTTTTTATCCAGCCTTTATGTGCAAGCTTGAGCTGCAAAATTCAAATGTAGTTACTGACAGGCCAAAGTGCAACAGGGAAGAGATTAAATGGGATCAAAGGGAGTGGCATTATAAATTCCTTCCTTCCTGAGATTCAAATCCTCCAATCAAAACGGTGCCAGCAATGCAAAGACAGATTTCTTTAAAAGATTGGACACAATAACAAAGTCAGTCGTTTATTTATTAAAGCACTGTTAATAATTTTAGTTGCTGCTATTTCAAATAAATGTTTGGTACAACAAATTTCTCCGTGTTCTGTCTCAGGCTTTATTCGGGCCCTGGTACTAGAGCTATGGTCTGTTCTTGAGTGCAGCAGTGACGACATCAGAGTGGTCCGTCCCAAACCAACTCCCATTGACCCCACAGATAGGAGTTGCATTAAGGTATTGTATGTATGTGCGTGCGTGTGTGTGTGAGAGAGAGGGAGAAGGAGAAACTTCCTGGAGCCCACAATGCCCCAATTTTTAGATATCTACATAATAGTACAGACACAGATCTCTTAGAAGTTTTGCTTTTCCATCATGTTTTTAGCTCACTGGTTACAAAGGTGTTTAAATTGATTAAAATTAAATTGATTCCAATTATTATTAACCCAGGACTCAGAATAGTGGTCCATGTGTTGCTGTGATACCAGCAGCCATGTAGAAAATTCACTTGTGAATATTCATATTTAAGAAACTGGCAATAGTGATTTTGTTAACAAGAAAGGCTTTTTGCTGATTGGTTTATGGGTGTCTGGGCAAATAAGCCTTACTTTCATAAGACTGCATTTTTAGTTATGTTTTTGGCAGAATTTCTCTCAGGAAAGCTTCAACAAGCTCCAGCGTGAGCCTGTCTGTGTGTGTCTGATGCTTGGCCTCTGACAGCAGCCAAGTCATCTCTCTCAGAGAGACTAGCCAAGTGAATACGGACAGCCAGTGATGTGTAAACTGTGTCCTGCCACAGGCGACTTTAAAGTCTGCCTTATCAGTGGGTTATACATATATGCTGAGGTCAAAGGAAAACTAAATATACACACACCAGCACTTTGGTGAATTAACTCGAGTCTTTGCTTTAATCTGTGCTAAGTACAGTAGGAGGTTTGGTAGTACATATGAAGATAAGTTCACACATGCACAGAAACATCAGAAGACACATGAAAGTATAGATATTTCTATTTTAGAAAAAAAAATCCATCGTATCTTGTTTTTTTCTTTACGTTTCTTTGAAGCTGTTTAATATAATCTAAGTTGTAGCTCGTTTGTGCAAGTGTCTCTCTTTTTTTCCTTTGATGCTTTTGATGATATGTTTTCCCTGTTCTACCAGACCCAGTGAAAAATGCAGGGAGCTTTCCTGTAGTTTAATATTCTTCAGGCTGCAATAGGTTTCTGCTCAACCACTCTGCTCAGAATATATGTCTTATTCAGTTTTGAGAGTGTGGTAAACCATGTTTTACCTTTGCAATCATAAATTCTTTTTACATTTTGTTTTGCTTTGAATACTACAGATATTATTTGTCATATTATCGGTAGTGTTTGTAGTTGAATAGTGTTATATTATTATTATGTGTTAGGATTTGATCAATCCATGACGTGCACAAATGCATTCACAATGGTCTTTAAAAGCAAATACATTTTTTCTCTCTAACAGCTGCTGTATTTACTTTCCTCTTCAGTCCTTCCTGTACTTGGTCAACCTCCTCTCCTCTTCCCAGTCGGTGTGGCAACTGCTGGGCCGACAGTCTTTGGCCAACAAAAGCGAATACACCCTGAGGGAGATGCCAACCTCCATACCTGTAAGTGTTTTTCTTCTTCTTCTTTTCCACACACTGCAGTTTTTTTTTGTCATCCATCTGAGGGCATGTTTGCACTTTTTATTTGGCCTCCAAACACCACCCACCCATTTGTTTTACTTCAAACGCATTCAAATAAACCCTCTCACACTGAGACTGATATACGTTCTCCACCTTACCCATTGTAAATTTCCACACAGTTTTCGTTTTGCACCCTATCCGGTGCATTCTTGTTCAAAGCCTCTCATTTTACTCCACAGGATTTGATTGACAGACTGATTGCCGTGAATTCGGATGGGAAGATTCATTCTCTCTTCCACTACGAAGAGAGTCACACATTCGGCCTAAGGTGGGATTCATTTTTTTTTTCATATTACTTAACATCAGTGGGGAAGTAGACGATATCAGATTATCACCTGGTGACTGCACACACACTTCAGCCTCTGGCAATAGGAGACTGGCATGGTGACGTAATCGGCCTTAAAATGCGGCCTTTAAGGCTGCAGACCCTGAATTGGGATACAGCCTCTGAATCGCTGCATCTTGTAGCTGTGTCGTCTTAAATTGGTCATGTGATTTTGACGCGCCGGCGCGTCCGGCAACCCCAGAGGTTTAACTTAATATTTAAGTGTCTCTTGGTTTTAGACTAGTTGTTTAGTCTAATTTGATGTTTTAAACCAGAAAAGGAAGAAGAGGGCTTAGAATTACAGGTAAGAACTGCTCAGTGGTATGTGATAAACTGTAAATGTAAAGCTTACAGGTCAGTCCTCATGTTTTTAAATTAGATTTTGAGTCTATACATGGCACATTATGCTTTTGCATGTTGTGAAATGTGCTGCAAAACAAACTGAGGTAAACTAACTGGTTTACTGTGATGGATTTAAAGTGTGTGTGACTGGTGCGCAGTGGCTGTGGTGCTCACGGTCAGAGTTCAGTCACAAAGAGGGTAACAGAGATGAATTTAAAGTTAAGGTGATGGTGCTTAGATTCATTCACAGACTGAAACCTTCACACCAACTTTATCCTGTGTCTCTTAGTTTTAGACTAGTTGTTTAGTCTATTTTGATGTTTTAAACCATATCACAGGGTTTTTACTTCACCATTTACGGGGTTTTAACAAGCAAACAAAAGACAGATCGTGATGTTTGAAAATGTTTTGGAAATATTCTTTAAAGATTAGATGTAAAATACGCAGAGGATAAATTCAATTGGTTTATTAGTTTATTACATAAGTTGAAAAAAAGTTAAACAAGTAAATAAAGAAACAACATAAAAGAAAAGTAAACAAAACAAATCGGTAAATAAAGGAAAATGGTAATAAGAAGGGAAAAAAAAAGAAAAGAGAAAACCCCAACAATCCCCTCTGAGCAAGCACTAGGCGACAGTGGGGAAGAAAAACTGCCTTTAAACGGGCAGAAACTTCCGGCAGAACCAGGCTCACGAGGGGCAGTCAACTGCCGGGACTGGTTGGGGTGAAAAAAGATGAAGGAGAGAGGGAAGAAGTGTTAGGAGAGAAGGGGAGAGGAGAGGTGAAAATTAAGATGGAACAGAGGTGGAGGGAGACGAGGTGACGTCAGCAGTAGAAAAAATAGAAAAAGTAGAAAAAGCAGGAGTGTCCCTCCTCCAGAAGAAGCGGAAACGTTTTTTCTTCTTTTCCATGAGCTTTTCCACGACCACTTTTTTCTCTAGGATGAGGGTTCTCAACTGATCGGTTGTTTCTTCAACTTCCTTCTCAAGTTTCTGGCATCTTTGCTCCATTTCTTTTAATAGATTGCACTTGTCTGTATTTTGCTGTTGTTTTTCCTTGTGCATCTTTTCTAACTGCTCATTTCTTCTTGTGATTTCTTGAAGCTTACGCTGCAGGTCTTCATTTATTTTCTCTTGTTGCTGCTTTTGTGCAAGCATTTCAGCGTTTTCACACTTCAAGTTGTCTGAGTCCTGGAGAATACGTTTTTTTTCTTCTTCCTGTTGCTCTTTCTCTTGAAGAAGCTCTTTTTTTTTGCACTCTGTTTCATCCAGCCTGACTTTCAGCACTTCGTATTTTTTCTTTATGCCTTTGAGTTGGTCCTGCATTTGTGTGACCCCTTCCTTTTTCTGTCCGAGGATTTGTGCAGTTTGTTCCATAGCTTCATCAAGCGTTCCTTGGAGCGCCTGATTCTTTTGCTCCATGTTTTGGAGATCCCTTTGCATCTCCCCAATAGTAGCATTCGCGCGTTGAAGCTGGGCAGACGTTTCTTTTAATTCAGCACTCTTTGTCTTGTTTTCCTTCATCAGGAACAAAATCTTCTGTCGTGCTTCACCAAACTTTCCTTCCCAGGCCTCACTAATAATTTTTGTGTAAGGCTGGCGTTGCTGTTGTTTTTCCAGCTCTTGATTTCGTGCTTCCAATTGTCTGCACTTCTCCTCCAGTTGAAGCTTCTCTTCTTCAATTTGTTTAATTTTTGCATGTAGGTCGGAGTTTTCCTGTAATGTCCTTTGGACTGATGAGGCACCAATGGATCGTGTCATATCAGGCTTCCCTCTTGAAGTGAGTGGCCGGCCAGACCTCGAAGGAGAGGCAGCAAGATTGTTTATTCTTTGTTGGCATTTTCGTGGATACATTTTTAATCCTGTGCACAGTGACTCTGAAGAGGTTTACAAATACTTTCAAATATAGCTCTGGTCGAACGTTTGAAGGCTGCGAACAAACTGACTAAAACTTGCTGCTCCTGACCCCTATTTATAGAAAAGGCTCAAAGGCATGTGCTTGTGACATCATCACATGTCCTTGTGACATCATCACATGTCCTTGTGACATCATCACTCTTCATGAATCAGATTGTCACATG
>NC_140609.1:0-24792 GCF_057381915.1 Diplotaxodon limnothrissa | reverse complement strand
CTCATGGTCCACTACATTCCAAAGATGCTCTGTTGGGTTGAGAGCTGGTAACTCTGGAGACCCGAGTACAGAGAACTCAATGTCATTTTAAGGGAACTGCATATTTTCTCTTTTTTGGACTACTCTCTGTAAATCATGCAGATGTTTGTGCTGGAAATTTAAACAGATCAGCAGTTTCTGAAATACTCAGATCAGCCAATGTGGCACCAACACCCACACCATGATCAAAGTGATTTCAATCACCGTCACTGATCGCTATATGCTGAAATGCATGTGTCACCCTTTTTAACTGAGTAGTCCAAAATCAGTCAAATCCACAGTAATCTGTCATACAAAGTCAAGGAAAAAAACTATATTTGGGAATCTACTCTTGTTGGGTTCAGTTAGGATCGTAAGGAGACTGGCAGTGGTAACTCAACTTAAAGAAGGAATATCCCTCCACTCAGAATGAGACACTGACAACAACTTAAAGGGAGAAAAGTGATTTGAGTGTATTCAACATTTAAATGCTCCAAAACATAGACATGAACAAAACATTTAGACCATTTCAAACATGTAAATGTCAACAATGTACAACATATCACTTAAAGTGTCCATAAATATATTAGGTAGGCTGTCCTTTTCAGTTCAGTGCACTTAGTATTCAGTGTTCTTAGTAAGTGTTAATTGTCTTTAGTCACAGGTTTGCTTTTTGATGTTAAGTGGAATCAGATCTGACCCAAAAAAAAGAAAAAAGTAACAACATAAAGTGTCCTGAGATCTCAGAAAAAAACGTTAATCCAAAAAAAATTGCAAATCGTTGTATCCTACCACCCTCCAAGGAAACAGGTGGCCTTCAGATTGAGAACGTCCTTTCTAGGCACCTCCAGTGGCATCCAGTCCTTAGATGGCACCGCTCGGTCCTTGCAGCAGATTTCTACCACGTAAACAAAAAACCAGCCTGCACACAACGTGCAGTGCAATCACTCACTTGTAAAATAAAACATGTGTTTCTCTAGTGTTATCCCTTTTGTTCCTCACACATCACACATCTATACAGTTCTTATTGGCCAATAACAATTTATCAACAACAAAAATACATTTCACTGCAAATCATGAAGCATGAAAAGTGTCTCCGTGGTGTGTTAGCTAAAACTTCACATGTAAGCGCATTAGCCCAGGGAGCACATGTGGGTACGCTAGCATACTTTCCACAGGCTAACACAGCTAATCCAAAAAAAATTGCAAATCGTTGTATCCTACCACCCTCCAAGGAAACAGGTGGCCTTCAGATTGAGAACGTCCTTTCTAGGCACCTCCAGTGGCATCCAGTCCTTAGATGGCACCGCTCGGTCCTTGCAGCAGATTTCTACCACGTAAACAAAAAACCAGCCTGCACACAACGTGCAGTGCAATCACTCACTTGTAAAATAAAACATGTGTTTCTCTAGTGTTATCCCTTTTGTTCCTCACACATCACACATCTATACAGTTCTTATTGGCCAATAACAATTTATCAACAACAAAAATACATTTCACTGCAAATCATGAAGCATGAAAAGTGTCTCCGTGGTGTGTTAGCTAAAACTTCACATGTAAGCGCATTAGCCCAGGGAGCACATGTGGGTACGCTAGCATACTTTCCACAGGCTAACACAGCTAAGCAATCGTTAGCAGGTTCTAAGACAAACATCACATTTCCGACAAGCATAGTATCCTGACTGGTTTTATGCTCAGAAACTGGACTATGAATCACAACTGAAACTGCAACTGTGAGACTCACCAGGATATTCTTCATAGAAAACATTAATTCCGTAGCGCAACACGTTACAGGACTGAATATCCACACAGCTTTGCGCATCTAGCTCCATGCAGGCGGATGCAGTGAAAGAAAGTCACCACGCACGCGCTATGGTGCATTCACGGTACATGGGGAAAACTCAGCATTTAACAAAACAGTAACACTTCAAATTAGAATAAAAACAGAATACAATTGGCAATAAAATAACCATGGGTTACACTCTCCCCCTCTA
Organism: Diplotaxodon limnothrissa; assembly: GCF_057381915.1. Lineage (NCBI taxonomy): Eukaryota > Metazoa > Chordata > Actinopteri > Cichliformes > Cichlidae > Diplotaxodon > Diplotaxodon limnothrissa. Next base: position 22,780 of record NC_140609.1, on the reverse strand, counting down.
AACGGCATGAGTCCCTTCATGCATCATAGACCAACTGGGGCCTGGTAAAGGTGACATGACAGTTTTGGAGAATGCAACGCCTAAGGTTTGGAAAAAGGAGCTAATAGCCAAGGTCAGTGGCTCTCCTAACTCATCATAAGTGAATTTCTGAGGTGGGCGTCTTTCTCTGTCAGAGCGCCTCAACCTCACTGGTTCTGTAGCACCAGCATCAGTACTAACAGCATCATCATTAATGACTGCAGGCTCTGGTGGAGTGAGATCTGCATCAGTCATGGTAGGTGTCAAGTTGGGTTCGGGAATGTCAATCACAACATGGTCTGAAGACCTCGCATCGGAAGGAACATAGTCCACATGACTTGTGTTAGAGACTTCAGGTTGTGTCAAGGTAGGTTTTCCAATATCAGGTAAGGACGTTTCCGGTACAGCAGTGTCAGGGGATGATACAGGGGGATGACTGTCCAATTGCTGTTGGGCTTTAGGATGAGCTGACTCAATTTGAATGTAAGGGGCTTTTGTGATGATTTGTGGATTCCATATGCCAAAACATAATTCCTCTTCATCACTCATCTCATCACTGTACTCTCCTCCATTATCCTTGTCGTTGCCTTTTGTGCAGTTTGGTTTACTCCTGGTCCTCATTTTCCTTTGATTCCCATTTTGAGAGTCCGATCCAACCTGATCTTCAACAGGTAAGAACCCGCAAGGGAGAAGCAAATCCCTGTGCAATGTACGCTGGGGGCCGTCTCCGTTTTCCGGTTTGACAACATACACTGGGCTGTCTTTGACCCGTTTGACAACAATGTGAATATTTTGTTCCCAACGGTTAGCAAGTTTGTGCTTCCCTCTAACATTCACGTTCCTTACTAAAACTCTGTCACCTGGAAACAGTTCTGCAGCTTTGATCTTTTTATCAAACCTCATTTTATTCTTCTCACCCATCTTTTGTGAGTGTTCGCTGGCAAGGGTGTAACTCTCTTGGAGGTTTTGGCGAAGGCCTTTAACATAGTCAGAGTAAGACTTTGGACTGGTTTTGCCCGGGTGAGTACCAAGGACAAGATCAATAGGCAACCTCGGCTGTCTGCCGAACATAAGTTCGTATGGACAGTACCCTGTTGTGTCATTTCGTGTACAGTTGTAGGCATGTGTTAATGGCCTAACAAAGTCTCTCCAATGATACTTGTCTTTGTCCTCCAGTGTGCCTAACATGTCTAAGAGAGTCCTATTGTACCTTTCCACCGGGTTTCCTCGTGGATGATAGGGCGTTGTGCGAATTTTGCTTGTCCCAATCAATGTGCAGAGCTCTTTCACAAGCTTAGATTCAAAATCTCTGCCTTGGTCACTAAGCAGACGGCTAGGGATGCCATAGGGGATGATAAGGTGATCCCAAAGAGCCCTGGCTATTGTCTTAGCCTTTTGATCTTTTGTCGGGACCGCAACTGCAAATTTTGTGAAATGGTCCGTCAATACTAACACATTTCTGGTGTCTCGACTATCGGGCTCAATACACAAGTAATCAATGCACACTAGCTCAAGAGGGTAAGTTGCCTGGATATTCTGTAGTAGAGCAGCCTTTTGGGGAAGGGCCTTCCTCATGAGACAACGTGAGCATTTCTTACACTTCTCTTCAATAGACTGAGCCATTCGTGGCCAGTAGAACCTTGCCCGAGCGAGATGTAAGGCACGCTCAACCCCGAGGTGACCAACCTCGTCATGTACACCTTTCAGGGCTCTGTCGCGGTACTTTTGGGGCAGTACTAACTGGTACACAAGGGAATCTCTGTCATTGAATTTCCTGTAAAGCACGCCATTACTGAGCTCGAGTTTGTTCCATTGTTTCAGAAGGAGTTTAACATCTGACGATTCAAGATTTGCTTCTTTGGGGCTGGGTTTCAAGCCTCTTCTCAACAGGGCTATAACACGAGCGAGAGAAGGATCATCCTTTTGTGCAGCGCACCAATCAGCATCTGTCATTGAGGGTAAGATGTCTTCTCCATAAGCCTCAGTGACTGAGCTGGGGTCAATAGCAAGACTCTCGACAACTGAGAGGGTTTCTGAATGGCATGACACTGAGTGACGCTGACACAAGGCAGAAAACGTTTCATGGTCAAGATTGTTTTGCATGTTAATGAGACGTTCTTTCATATCATCAATGCGAGCTTTTTCTTTGACAAATGCCTCATCTTCATGAGGAGGCTCTTGGGGCCGCCGTGACAACCCATCAGCATCTTTGTTTGCTTGACCTGCCCTGTACTTAATATTGAAATTGTAAGTAGACAAGGCAGCCAGCCACCTGTGTCCTGCCGCATCTAATTTTGCAGTTGTCAAAACATAAGTTAGCGGGTTATTGTCGGTCAGGACTGTGAAGCTAGAACCGTAAAGGTAGTCATTGAACTTTTCACACACAGCCCACTTGAGGGCTAAGAATTCAAGTTTGTGTGTGGGATAGTTCTGTTCACTCTTAGAAAGCCCCCTGCTAGCGTAAGCAACTGCTCTCAGCCTCCCCTCTTGCTCCTGATAGAGCGCAGCTCCCAACCCATCCCGACAAGCATCCGTGTGCAATACATAGGGGAGTTGAGGGTTGGCAAAAGCAAGAATTGGTGCAGAAGTCAGCTTTTCGATTATTGTTCGGAAGGAGGTTTCACACTCATGAGTCCATTGTTCCCCGAGAGGCTGAGTGGGACTGTAAGAAAGTCTGGGTGGTTCTCTCTTGTAAATCTTGCCTCTCTTCTTCGGTGGCCGGTAGCCGGCAGTGAGACGATTCAACGGTTTGGCTATCTTGGAGTACCCTTCAACGAAACGTCTATAGTATCCAGCGAAGCCTAAAAAACATTTAAGCTCTTTGAAATTGGATGGGCGCGGCCAACATTTCAGAGCAGAGATCTTTTCAGGGTCGGTGTGGACTCCGTGAGCATCCACAACATGCCCTAAATACTTCACAGATGTTTTGAAGAAGTGGCATTTTTCTGGGGATAATTTAAGACCGTAGTCTCTCAAGCGACTAAGAACTTTCATTAGCCTGGATTCGTGCTCTTCCAATGTGTCTGAGAACACAATCAGGTCGTCTAAAAAGACAAGCACTTCGGTGAGGTGGAGATCACCCACACACTTCTCCATCAGGCGTTGGAAGGTGCTTGGGGCATTTGTAACACCCTGTGGCATCCTATTAAATTCATAGAAGCCAAGAGGACACACAAAAGCTGTCTTAGGCTTGTCCTCCTCGGCTACCTCCACCTGATAGTAACCGGACTTAAGGTCCATGACCGAAAACCATTTAGCTCCACTCAGAGCTGTGAATGTCTCCTCAATATTTGGCAGGGCATATGCATCTCGAATAGTTCTTAGATTTAGTCTACGGTAATCTATGCATAGCCTTATCGAGCCATTCTTTTTCCTTACCAATACAATTGGTGAGGCGAAAGGACTTTGTGACTCTCGAATGATGCCCGCATCCAGTAATTCTCTTAGATGTTGTTTGACAGCTTCTCTGTCACTTGGGTGTATGGGCCTTGGCCGCTCTTTGAAAGGCGTTTCATTGTTCAATTTGATTTGGTGCTTCACAGCTGTGGTGTGGCCATGGGACATGTCATCGAGAGCAAAAACTTCAGGGATGGATCTCAGTTTTCCCAGAATTCGCTCTTTCCATTGCTCTGGGATGGGAGAATCATCAAGGTTGAATGTGAGGTTGTCACTGTCTGGTTCATTTTGACTTGGAGGATTCCGAGTTTGACTCGATGCTAGTGGGGAAACGTGTTGAGCTGCACAAGCTTGAGCGACAATGCTATTTGACTGCAACGTAACAGCATGTTCACTAACATTGTGTACAATGACAGGCACTTTACTGCTGGAATTAAAAGGAATGTCTACTAAAGCCGATTCAAGAAGCAATCCACCTGGTAACTTGTATTGCTCATGCGGCTCAAGGACAAAACTTGTGTTCCGGTTGTTCTTTCTTAACCTCACATTTCCCATTAGGCATTGTTTGTGTCTTGCAGGGATTGTCACTGCCCCTTTGCTATGCAACATGACAGGGCAGGAATGAGTATCATTTCTTTGTACTTGGGCAACATGTTGAAGGATCGTTGCAAACTGCTTAGAGTGTAGCTTACGAATGAACTTGGGACCATCTTGATGTACTAACTGTCCATAAACCCGTAAAAGCACATTTGTCCCTATCAACAGCGGAATTCTACTGTTAAAGTGACACTCAGGAACAACAAGGGCCAAAACAGCTAATTGTTGTTCTTTGCCTGCAATATTTTCGGGAAATGTAATGCAAGTCTGAACATATCCCAAGTATGGCACGTTTTGCCCTCCTGCTCCTTCAATTTCAAGAAGAGAATGTATTGGCTGGATGGGAAGGTGGGAAAGGTGCATCTTGTGAAAAGACTCAGAAATGGTCGTAACCTGTGAGCCTGAGTCCATTATGGATTCACAGGGTACCCCGTCAACAAGTACTGAGGCTGCACAGCGTGGGCCTATGAGGCCTTGAGGGAAGAGGAAGTTAGGATCTAGGCTGCCTATGGGATGAATGGGTTCTGTGATTTGCACTTCAGGACCACAAGCTAATGTCTCGGGACTGGGGAAATCAAGGGTTTCAGCTCCTGGGTGTCCCACGACAGGAGCTGCCACTAGTTTAAAGCAAACGGGGCTGTGGCCTGTCGTGCAGCAAAATCAGCCTGTTTCTTTCTCAACTCTGCATGCTTTTCTCGGACAAGTGTAGGATTAGCGTCATTTGTGCAGCTTACTGCAATATGATTGTCTACCCCACACTTAAAGCAAAACCATGCCCTAGGTGTGCCAGGAACTTTAGCAAATGTCTGTGAGTTTCTGGTGTTGACAGCTAGAGAATTTTTGGGCTCATATTTCTCAGGTTTGGTTGAATGTCTTTGGCTTTGGACAAGCATTTGGACTTGTTTGGTCAACTCGGCTATTTGACTTTCAAGCTTGGCAGTTTCATTTGGTTTTGGGTTCACAGATTTGGATTTAGTGCTTACAAGAGGTTCAGTACTTGGGGTGGTGCTCCTTGGCCTTTGAGTTAAAGTTAACTGTTCAACTTGCTTTGTGAGTTCATTGACTTTTTGTTCGAGTTTCACAGCTTCACTGTCGGTTGGAGTAGGAGTCGCAAGTGGCGCTTGGCCAAGGGTGGGCATACTAAAAACCGAGTGTGCATGTGCAGCAGCTTTTGTTGCACCCAAATGTTTCTTCATGCGGTCCAACTTGGCGAAACGACGCTCTTCCTCAGTCCTTAACATGAGGAGAAGCTCCGAAAATGAGGGTGGAAAGCTCTTTTTTGCTTCAAGCTGGAGACTTACTATCAAGCTTTGGTCCCAGCAACCTCTAATGAATTGCTTAAGAAGCAGTTCATTTACATTTGTAGGAGGGGCTCCCCCTCTAGAAATGACTCGTGTGAGAAGGCTGTGAAGACGGTTCAAGAAGGCAGATGGGTTTTCTCCGCTGTTTTGATTCGAGCCAAGAAAGGCAGTGTAAAGCTCTTCACCGTCCTCAACAACTCCAAAGGCTGAATCAAGCTGAGTGACATAAGTGCTTGGTGTCGCAGTGACCCCCAGAGGCTTTACAATTTCAGATGCGGGGCTAAGTAAGCTCTCAAGTATCTTCCTCACTTTGAGGGCATCAGTCAGGAAAGGGTCACTGAGTAGAAGATCGACTTGGGTACGCCATGTCTCATAGTCGACTTCACCGTTGGGCCATGGAAGTCGGCCTGAGAAGGTACGTATCTTAGCGTGAGCAAGGGGTGCGTGACTTGGCTCATTACGAATAACATGTTCAACCACTACTTTCTGAATATGCGAAGGGTTGTAGATGCTCTCGTCTACATGTACTGGACCAGCAAAAGTGTCAGTATGTGGGCTGAAAGCACTTGTGGGTTCTACGGGTTCACTTGAATCAGTATTGGGAATGATGTCAGCTGTCGTATTAACGTTATGGTCAACGGGTGATCGTGTCTCAGTCTGGGGGGTAGGGCTGGCCTGCAATTCGCCTTGGAAAATACTGAGGAAGCCTGCCCTCCCGCTGCCCCCCATAAACTCAAGTTCCTTCAGGTATCTACGGGCCACTTCCTTGCCCATTTCTTCTTGGGTGATATCTCTGACGGTTTTGGAAACCCATTTCACTGTAGGGTCTAAAGGGCTGACAACTTCCCCTAAGGTGGAAGGGTCTATCTTTAAGATAGCCTGTTCAGACTCATACACTATAAGTGTTCTGCCTTCGGGCTGATGTGGCTCATCAGGGACCCTGACAATGTTAGAGATCTTACCATTGACTTCAAAAACATTAGTTATATCATGTTCACTACGATGTCTTTCAATACCTGTAATAAGCAGGGTTTTCTGGCTATCAACTCTAAAGTGTTCACAAAGGTCAAGTGCCATTTTCGAAAATAAACGTATCACTCAGTGTGTCATATGAGTTGGAGGTAAAACCACTATGCCAATCTCCTGGCTGGCTCGCCACTAGTTGTCACCCTTTTTAACTGAGTAGTCCAAAATCAGTCAAATCCACAGTAATCTGTCATACAAAGTCAAGGAAAAAAACTATATTTGGGAATCTACTCTTGTTGGGTTCAGTTAGGATCGTAAGGAGACTGGCAGTGGTAACTCAACTTAAAGAAGGAATATCCCTCCACTCAGAATGAGACACTGACAACAACTTAAAGGGAGAAAAGTGATTTGAGTGTATTCAACATTTAAATGCTCCAAAACATAGACATGAACAAAACATTTAGACCATTTCAAACATGTAAATGTCAACAATGTACAACATATCACTTAAAGTGTCCATAAATATATTAGGTAGGCTGTCCTTTTCAGTTCAGTGCACTTAGTATTCAGTGTTCTTAGTAAGTGTTAATTGTCTTTAGTCACAGGTTTGCTTTTTGATGTTAAGTGGAATCAGATCTGACCCAAAAAAAAGAAAAAAGTAACAACATAAAGTGTCCTGAGATCTCAGAAAAAAACGTTAATCCAAAAAAAATTGCAAATCGTTGTATCCTACCACCCTCCAAGGAAACAGGTGGCCTTCAGATTGAGAACGTCCTTTCTAGGCACCTCCAGTGGCATCCAGTCCTTAGATGGCACCGCTCGGTCCTTGCAGCAGATTTCTACCACGTAAACAAAAAACCAGCCTGCACACAACGTGCAGTGCAATCACTCACTTGTAAAATAAAACATGTGTTTCTCTAGTGTTATCCCTTTTGTTCCTCACACATCACACATCTATACAGTTCTTATTGGCCAATAACAATTTATCAACAACAAAAATACATTTCACTGCAAATCATGAAGCATGAAAAGTGTCTCCGTGGTGTGTTAGCTAAAACTTCACATGTAAGCGCATTAGCCCAGGGAGCACATGTGGGTACGCTAGCATACTTTCCACAGGCTAACACAGCTAAGCAATCGTTAGCAGGTTCTAAGACAAACATCACATTTCCGACAAGCATAGTATCCTGACTGGTTTTATGCTCAGAAACTGGACTATGAATCACAACTGAAACTGCAACTGTGAGACTCACCAGGATATTCTTCATAGAAAACATTAATTCCGTAGCGCAACACGTTACAGGACTGAATATCCACACAGCTTTGCGCATCTAGCTCCATGCAGGCGGATGCAGTGAAAGAAAGTCACCACGCACGCGCTATGGTGCATTCACGGTACATGGGGAAAACTCAGCATTTAACAAAACAGTAACACTTCAAATTAGAAAAAAAACAGAATACAATTGGCAATAAAATAACCATGGGTTACACATGGACTGCTGCCATCTGATTGGCTGATTACATTTTGGATTAAAGAGTAGTTGAACGGGTGTAGTTAACAAAGTGGCCGTAAGTATGTTTACATAGATGCAGTGTTAGGGAGTAACGGCATACATGTACCGGCGTTATGCATTTAAAATACAAAACATGAGTAACTGTATTCCGATATCCATCCATCCATTCGCTTATCCTTTTCAGGGTCGCGGGGGGCGCTGGAGCCTATCCCAGCTGTTATAGGGCGAAAGGTGAGGTACACCCTGGACAGGTCGCCAGTCTGTCGCAGGGCTAACACATAGGGACAGACAACCATTCACACTCACATTCACACCTAGTGGCAATTTGGATTATCCAATTAACCTATCCCCACAAGCTGCATGTCTTTGGACGGTGGGAGGAAGCCGGAGTACCCGGAGAGAACCCACGCAAACACGGTGAGAACATGCAAACTCCACACAGAAAGACCCCGGCCTGATGGTGGAATTGAACTCAGGACTTTCTTGCTGTGAGGCAACAGTGCTAACCACCGTGCCGCCGATAGTTACCGATAATTTGGTAATAATTAGAATACAGTTACTTCTAAATAAATGGATTACACGATGGTCTTTTCCTGTTTCATATGTCAGGCTATACCCTCTCTAATTTTGTTGATTTCACGCATTACCGGAAACCCAAACAAAACACGCAACAAGAAGCTCTAGTGTAAGTCTCTTGGTAATGTTGGTGGCGTCAGTTATACAATGGACCCAGAAACCGAGCTGCTCTCAACTATAAAGACTCCACCCGAAAGAAACATCTGGAAGTACATTCTTTTTTTAAAGACTAACATTAGCTAGGGCTGTGCGACATGACCAAAATCTCATATCCCAATATAAGACGTTTCTCGTCTTATATTGTAGTTTTATTTTATAGTGTTTCTGTGTTCTGCTGGTCCAGACTGGAGTTCCTTTCCTGGCTACAGACCTGCGGGTCATCCAGATCCTCATTTTCCTTACAATCATGTTGCTGTGGGAGGTCTTGATGGACAGAACACACAAGAAAAAAGTCACACTGTGAGCAGGTCTCTCAGATATGTGAGCGATATTTAAATATTCTCTCTCATGCAGCGAACAGAGAAGAATTCTGTTTACATGCAGAAAGTCATCATTTATGAGGCGTACAGCTCACTACTCCAACTTGGTCCTTGTGGCCAATAATCCACAGTTTTCATTGTCTCAACATTTTTCTACATTCTGCGTACAGTTCTGGGCTAACATGACTTAAATCTGAAACAGAAAACATGTCTCCAGTGAGGCAGTATCCCAGGCGGTAATGCACGCCATGTGTCTTTGTGACATTTTGTTATAAGTCATATTCATTTCTATATTATGAAATCTGCTTATTACACTTTTACATACCAAATCTGGTCAGCCGTGATCCAGGTTTCCACAACAAATCCAGCTGTTCTCCGGTCCAGACATTAATCCCTTCATCCTCCTGCTTCAGTGCAAGCTGCTCTCCTCCCTGATTGGTGGAGATTTCCTCCTGTTCCTCTTTAGTCTGTAGAGGCTCTGGGTCCTCCTGGTTGAGACTGGAGCTCCTCTCATGGTCACAGAACTGCTGATCATCCAGACCTTCGTGTTCAACAAAAGGACACAAGAAAATAGTGACTAATGTGATGATAAGAAAGCTCAAGAAGGATGAAAACGGTCACCTATTGAGAATTTAGCTTGCGTTTTATGTTGCCACAGAAACATTCACTGATAGTCATTTGTTCACTGGATGATGTTGATAACCTTACAGCTGTCTGGGGTCTGATTTTTAGATGTGACTGCCAGTGATCATCACACACTGTGAATAAACAAACAAATGAACAGCAGCATGATCTGAATATGATCATGAAAGCTTAAAGTATTTTACGACGGCAGGTAAGATATGCTGTTAATGCTAATCTTTTAACATTTTACTAATAAATATGATGCAAATCTCATGGTCCACTACATTCCAAAGATGCTCTGTTGGGTTGAGAGCTGGTAACTCTGGAGACCCGAGTACAGAGAACTCAATGTCATTTTAAGGGAACTGCATATTTTCTCTTTTTTGGACTACTCTCTGTAAATCATGCAGATGTTTGTGCTGGAAATTTAAACAGATCAGCAGTTTCTGAAATACTCAGATCAGCCAATGTGGCACCAACACCCACACCATGATCAAAGTGATTTCAATCACCGTCACTGATCGCTATATGCTGAAATGCATGGACTGCTGCCATCTGATTGGCTGATTACATTTTGGATTAAAGAGTAGTTGAACGGGTGTAGTTAACAAAGTGGCCGTAAGTATGTTTACATAGATGCAGTGTTAGGGAGTAACGGCATACATGTACCGGCGTTATGCATTTAAAATACAAAACATGAGTAACTGTATTCCGATATCCATCCATCCATTCGCTTATCCTTTTCAGGGTCGCGGGGGGCGCTGGAGCCTATCCCAGCTGTTATAGGGCGAAAGGTGAGGTACACCCTGGACAGGTCGCCAGTCTGTCGCAGGGCTAACACATAGGGACAGACAACCATTCACACTCACATTCACACCTAGTGGCAATTTGGATTATCCAATTAACCTATCCCCACAAGCTGCATGTCTTTGGACGGTGGGAGGAAGCCGGAGTACCCGGAGAGAACCCACGCAAACACGGTGAGAACATGCAAACTCCACACAGAAAGACCCCGGCCTGATGGTGGAATTGAACTCAGGACTTTCTTGCTGTGAGGCAACAGTGCTAACCACCGTGCCGCCGATAGTTACCGATAATTTGGTAATAATTAGAATACAGTTACTTCTAAATAAATGGATTACACGATGGTCTTTTCCTGTTTCATATGTCAGGCTATACCCTCTCTAATTTTGTTGATTTCACGCATTACCGGAAACCCAAACAAAACACGCAACAAGAAGCTCTAGTGTAAGTCTCTTGGTAATGTTGGTGGCGTCAGTTATACAATGGACCCAGAAACCGAGCTGCTCTCAACTATAAAGACTCCACCCGAAAGAAACATCTGGAAGTACATTCTTTTTTTAAAGACTAACATTAGCTAGGGCTGTGCGACATGACCAAAATCTCATATCCCAATATAAGACGTTTCTCGTCTTATATTGTAGTTTTATTTTATAGTGTTTCTGTGTTCTGCTGGTCCAGACTGGAGTTCCTTTCCTGGCTACAGACCTGCGGGTCATCCAGATCCTCATTTTCCTTACAATCATGTTGCTGTGGGAGGTCTTGATGGACAGAACACACAAGAAAAAAGTCACACTGTGAGCAGGTCTCTCAGATATGTGAGCGATATTTAAATATTCTCTCTCATGCAGCGAACAGAGAAGAATTCTGTTTACATGCAGAAAGTCATCATTTATGAGGCGTACAGCTCACTACTCCAACTTGGTCCTTGTGGCCAATAATCCACAGTTTTCATTGTCTCAACATTTTTCTACATTCTGCGTACAGTTCTGGGCTAACATGACTTAAATCTGAAACAGAAAACATGTCTCCAGTGAGGCAGTATCCCAGGCGGTAATGCACGCCATGTGTCTTTGTGACATTTTGTTATAAGTCATATTCATTTCTATATTATGAAATCTGCTTATTACACTTTTACATACCAAATCTGGTCAGCCGTGATCCAGGTTTCCACAACAAATCCAGCTGTTCTCCGGTCCAGACATTAATCCCTTCATCCTCCTGCTTCAGTGCAAGCTGCTCTCCTCCCTGATTGGTGGAGATTTCCTCCTGTTCCTCTTTAGTCTGTAGAGGCTCTGGGTCCTCCTGGTTGAGACTGGAGCTCCTCTCATGGTCACAGAACTGCTGATCATCCAGACCTTCGTGTTCAACAAAAGGACACAAGAAAATAGTGACTAATGTGATGATAAGAAAGCTCAAGAAGGATGAAAACGGTCACCTATTGAGAATTTAGCTTGCGTTTTATGTTGCCACAGAAACATTCACTGATAGTCATTTGTTCACTGGATGATGTTGATAACCTTACAGCTGTCTGGGGTCTGATTTTTAGATGTGACTGCCAGTGATCATCACACACTGTGAATAAACAAACAAATGAACAGCAGCATGATCTGAATATGATCATGAAAGCTTAAAGTATTTTACGACGGCAGGTAAGATATGCTGTTAATGCTAATCTTTTAACATTTTACTAATAAATATGATGCAAATCTCATGGTCCACTACATTCCAAAGATGCTCTGTTGGGTTGAGAGCTGGTAACTCTGGAGACCCGAGTACAGAGAACTCAATGTCATTTTAAGGGAACTGCATATTTTCTCTTTTTTGGACTACTCTCTGTAAATCATGCAGATGTTTGTGCTGGAAATTTAAACAGATCAGCAGTTTCTGAAATACTCAGATCAGCCAATGTGGCACCAACACCCACACCATGATCAAAGTGATTTCAATCACCGTCACTGATCGCTATATGCTGAAATGCATGGACTGCTGCCATCTGATTGGCTGATTACATTTTGGATTAAAGAGTAGTTGAACGGGTGTAGTTAACAAAGTGGCCGTAAGTATGTTTACATAGATGCAGTGTTAGGGAGTAACGGCATACATGTACCGGCGTTATGCATTTAAAATACAAAACATGAGTAACTGTATTCCGATATCCATCCATCCATTCGCTTATCCTTTTCAGGGTCGCGGGGGGCGCTGGAGCCTATCCCAGCTGTTATAGGGCGAAAGGTGAGGTACACCCTGGACAGGTCGCCAGTCTGTCGCAGGGCTAACACATAGGGACAGACAACCATTCACACTCACATTCACACCTAGTGGCAATTTGGATTATCCAATTAACCTATCCCCACAAGCTGCATGTCTTTGGACGGTGGGAGGAAGCCGGAGTACCCGGAGAGAACCCACGCAAACACGGTGAGAACATGCAAACTCCACACAGAAAGACCCCGGCCTGATGGTGGAATTGAACTCAGGACTTTCTTGCTGTGAGGCAACAGTGCTAACCACCGTGCCGCCGATAGTTACCGATAATTTGGTAATAATTAGAATACAGTTACTTCTAAATAAATGGATTACACGATGGTCTTTTCCTGTTTCATATGTCAGGCTATACCCTCTCTAATTTTGTTGATTTCACGCATTACCGGAAACCCAAACAAAACACGCAACAAGAAGCTCTAGTGTAAGTCTCTTGGTAATGTTGGTGGCGTCAGTTATACAATGGACCCAGAAACCGAGCTGCTCTCAACTATAAAGACTCCACCCGAAAGAAACATCTGGAAGTACATTCTTTTTTTAAAGACTAACATTAGCTAGGGCTGTGCGACATGACCAAAATCTCATATCCCAATATAAGACGTTTCTCGTCTTATATTGTAGTTTTATTTTATAGTGTTTCTGTGTTCTGCTGGTCCAGACTGGAGTTCCTTTCCTGGCTACAGACCTGCGGGTCATCCAGATCCTCATTTTCCTTACAATCATGTTGCTGTGGGAGGTCTTGATGGACAGAACACACAAGAAAAAAGTCACACTGTGAGCAGGTCTCTCAGATATGTGAGCGATATTTAAATATTCTCTCTCATGCAGCGAACAGAGAAGAATTCTGTTTACATGCAGAAAGTCATCATTTATGAGGCGTACAGCTCACTACTCCAACTTGGTCCTTGTGGCCAATAATCCACAGTTTTCATTGTCTCAACATTTTTCTACATTCTGCGTACAGTTCTGGGCTAACATGACTTAAATCTGAAACAGAAAACATGTCTCCAGTGAGGCAGTATCCCAGGCGGTAATGCACGCCATGTGTCTTTGTGACATTTTGTTATAAGTCATATTCATTTCTATATTATGAAATCTGCTTATTACACTTTTACATACCAAATCTGGTCAGCCGTGATCCAGGTTTCCACAACAAATCCAGCTGTTCTCCGGTCCAGACATTAATCCCTTCATCCTCCTGCTTCAGTGCAAGCTGCTCTCCTCCCTGATTGGTGGAGATTTCCTCCTGTTCCTCTTTAGTCTGTAGAGGCTCTGGGTCCTCCTGGTTGAGACTGGAGCTCCTCTCATGGTCACAGAACTGCTGATCATCCAGACCTTCGTGTTCAACAAAAGGACACAAGAAAATAGTGACTAATGTGATGATAAGAAAGCTCAAGAAGGATGAAAACGGTCACCTATTGAGAATTTAGCTTGCGTTTTATGTTGCCACAGAAACATTCACTGATAGTCATTTGTTCACTGGATGATGTTGATAACCTTACAGCTGTCTGGGGTCTGATTTTTAGATGTGACTGCCAGTGATCATCACACACTGTGAATAAACAAACAAATGAACAGCAGCATGATCTGAATATGATCATGAAAGCTTAAAGTATTTTACGACGGCAGGTAAGATATGCTGTTAATGCTAATCTTTTAACATTTTACTAATAAATATGATGCAAATCTCATGGTCCACTACATTCCAAAGATGCTCTGTTGGGTTGAGAGCTGGTAACTCTGGAGACCCGAGTACAGAGAACTCAATGTCATTTTAAGGGAACTGCATATTTTCTCTTTTTTGGACTACTCTCTGTAAATCATGCAGATGTTTGTGCTGGAAATTTAAACAGATCAGCAGTTTCTGAAATACTCAGATCAGCCAATGTGGCACCAACACCCACACCATGATCAAAGTGATTTCAATCACCGTCACTGATCGCTATATGCTGAAATGCATGGACTGCTGCCATCTGATTGGCTGATTACATTTTGGATTAAAGAGTAGTTGAACGGGTGTAGTTAACAAAGTGGCCGTAAGTATGTTTACATAGATGCAGTGTTAGGGAGTAACGGCATACATGTACCGGCATTATGCATTTAAAATACAAAACATGAGTAACTGTATTCCGATATCCATCCATCCATTCGCTTATCCTTTTCAGGGTCGCGGGGGGCGCTGGAGCCTATCCCAGCTGTTATAGGGCGAAAGGTGAGGTACACCCTGGACAGGTCGCCAGTCTGTCGCAGGGCTAACACATAGGGACAGACAACCATTCACACTCACATTCACACCTAGTGGCAATTTGGATTATCCAATTAACCTATCCCCACAAGCTGCATGTCTTTGGACGGTGGGAGGAAGCCGGAGTACCCGGAGAGAACCCACGCAAACACGGTGAGAACATGCAAACTCCACACAGAAAGACCCCGGCCTGATGGTGGAATTGAACTCAGGACTTTCTTGCTGTGAGGCAACAGTGCTAACCACCGTGCCGCCGATAGTTACCGATAATTTGGTAATAATTAGAATACAGTTACTTCTAAATAAATGGATTACACGATGGTCTTTTCCTGTTTCATATGTCAGGCTATACCCTCTCTAATTTTGTTGATTTCACGCATTACCGGAAACCCAAACAAAACACGCAACAAGAAGCTCTAGTGTAAGTCTCTTGGTAATGTTGGTGGCGTCAGTTATACAATGGACCCAGAAACCGAGCTGCTCTCAACTATAAAGACTCCACCCGAAAGAAACATCTGGAAGTACATTCTTTTTTTAAAGACTAACATTAGCTAGGGCTGTGCGACATGACCAAAATCTCATATCCCAATATAAGACGTTTCTCGTCTTATATTGTAGTTTTATTTTATAGTGTTTCTGTGTTCTGCTGGTCCAGACTGGAGTTCCTTTCCTGGCTACAGACCTGCGGGTCATCCAGATCCTCATTTTCCTTACAATCATGTTGCTGTGGGAGGTCTTGATGGACAGAACACACAAGAAAAAAGTCACACTGTGAGCAGGTCTCTCAGATATGTGAGCGATATTTAAATATTCTCTCTCATGCAGCGAACAGAGAAGAATTCTGTTTACATGCAGAAAGTCATCATTTATGAGGCGTACAGCTCACTACTCCAACTTGGTCCTTGTGGCCAATAATCCACAGTTTTCATTGTCTCAACATTTTTCTACATTCTGCGTACAGTTCTGGGCTAACATGACTTAAATCTGAAACAGAAAACATGTCTCCAGTGAGGCAGTATCCCAGGCGGTAATGCACGCCATGTGTCTTTGTGACATTTTGTTATAAGTCATATTCATTTCTATATTATGAAATCTGCTTATTACACTTTTACATACCAAATCTGGTCAGCCGTGATCCAGGTTTCCACAACAAATCCAGCTGTTCTCCGGTCCAGACATTAATCCCTTCATCCTCCTGCTTCAGTGCAAGCTGCTCTCCTCCCTGATTGGTGGAGATTTCCTCCTGTTCCTCTTTAGTCTGTAGAGGCTCTGGGTCCTCCTGGTTGAGACTGGAGCTCCTCTCATGGTCACAGAACTGCTGATCATCCAGACCTTCGTGTTCAACAAAAGGACACAAGAAAATAGTGACTAATGTGATGATAAGAAAGCTCAAGAAGGATGAAAACGGTCACCTATTGAGAATTTAGCTTGCGTTTTATGTTGCCACAGAAACATTCACTGATAGTCATTTGTTCACTGGATGATGTTGATAACCTTACAGCTGTCTGGGGTCTGATTTTTAGATGTGACTGCCAGTGATCATCACACACTGTGAATAAACAAACAAATGAACAGCAGCATGATCTGAATATGATCATGAAAGCTTAAAGTATTTTACGACGGCAGGTAAGATATGCTGTTAATGCTAATCTTTTAACATTTTACTAATAAATATGATGCAAATCTCATGGTCCACTACATTCCAAAGATGCTCTGTTGGGTTGAGAGCTGGTAACTCTGGAGACCCGAGTACAGAGAACTCAATGTCATTTTAAGGGAACTGCATATTTTCTCTTTTTTGGACTACTCTCTGTAAATCATGCAGATGTTTGTGCTGGAAATTTAAACAGATCAGCAGTTTCTGAAATACTCAGATCAGCCAATGTGGCACCAACACCCACACCATGATCAAAGTGATTTCAATCACCGTCACTGATCGCTATATGCTGAAATGCATGGACTGCTGCCATCTGATTGGCTGATTACATTTTGGATTAAAGAGTAGTTGAACGGGTGTAGTTAACAAAGTGGCCGTAAGTATGTTTACATAGATGCAGTGTTAGGGAGTAACGGCATACATGTACCGGCGTTATGCATTTAAAATACAAAACATGAGTAACTGTATTCCGATATCCATCCATCCATTCGCTTATCCTTTTCAGGGTCGCGGGAGCCTATCCCAGCTGTTATAGGGCGAAAGGTGAGGTACACCCTGGACAGGTCGCCAGTCTGTCGCAGGGCTAACACATAGGGACAGACAACCATTCACACTCACATTCACACCTAGTGGCAATTTGGATTATCCAATTAACCTATCCCCACAAGCTGCATGTCTTTGGACGGTGGGAGGAAGCCGGAGTACCCGGAGAGAACCCACGCAAACACAGTGAGAACATGCAAACTCCACACAGAAAGACCCCGGCCTGATGGTGGAATTGAACTCAGGACTTTCTTGCTGTGAGGCAACAGTGCTAACCACCGTGCCGCCGATAGTTACCGATAATTTGGTAATAATTAGAATACAGTTACTTCTAAATAAATGGATTACACGATGGTCTTTTCCTGTTTCATATGTCAGGCTATACCCTCTCTAATTTTGTTGATTTCACGCATTACCGGAAACCCAAACAAAACACGCAACAAGAAGCTCTAGTGTAAGTCTCTTGGTAATGTTGGTGGCGTCAGTTATACAATGGACCCAGAAACCGAGCTGCTCTCAACTATAAAGACTCCACCCGAAAGAAACATCTGGAAGTACATTCTTTTTTTAAAGACTAACATTAGCTAGGGCTGTGCGACATGACCAAAATCTCATATCCCAATATAAGACGTTTCTCGTCTTATATTGTAGTTTTATTTTATAGTGTTTCTGTGTTCTGCTGGTCCAGACTGGAGTTCCTTTCCTGGCTACAGACCTGCGGGTCATCCAGATCCTCATTTTCCTTACAATCATGTTGCTGTGGGAGGTCTTGATGGACAGAACACACAAGAAAAAAGTCACACTGTGAGCAGGTCTCTCAGATATGTGAGCGATATTTAAATATTCTCTCTCATGCAGCGAACAGAGAAGAATTCTGTTTACATGCAGAAAGTCATCATTTATGAGGCGTACAGCTCACTACTCCAACTTGGTCCTTGTGGCCAATAATCCACAGTTTTCATTGTCTCAACATTTTTCTACATTCTGCGTACAGTTCTGGGCTAACATGACTTAAATCTGAAACAGAAAACATGTCTCCAGTGAGGCAGTATCCCAGGCGGTAATGCACGCCATGTGTCTTTGTGACATTTTGTTATAAGTCATATTCATTTCTATATTATGAAATCTGCTTATTACACTTTTACATACCAAATCTGGTCAGCCGTGATCCAGGTTTCCACAACAAATCCAGCTGTTCTCCGGTCCAGACATTAATCCCTTCATCCTCCTGCTTCAGTGCAAGCTGCTCTCCTCCCTGATTGGTGGAGATTTCCTCCTGTTCCTCTTTAGTCTGTAGAGGCTCTGGGTCCTCCTGGTTGAGACTGGAGCTCCTCTCATGGTCACAGAACTGCTGATCATCCAGACCTTCGTGTTCAACAAAAGGGCACAAGAAAATAGTGACTAATGTGATGATAAGAAAGCTCAAGAAGGATGAAAACGGTCACCTATTGAGAATTTAGCTTGCGTTTTATGTTGCCACAGAAACATTCACTGATAGTCATTTGTTCACTGGATGATGTTGATAACCTTACAGCTGTCTGGGGTCTGATTTTTAGATGTGACTGCCAGTGATCATCACACACTGTGAATAAACAAACAAATGAACAGCAGCATGATCTGAATATGATCATGAAAGCTTAAAGTATTTTACGACGGCAGGTAAGATATGCTGTTAATGCTAATCTTTTAACATTTTACTAATAAATATGATGCAAATCTCATGGTCCACTACATTCCAAAGATGCTCTGTTGGGTTGAGAGCTGGTAACTCTGGAGACCCGAGTACAGAGAACTCAATGTCATTTTAAGGGAACTGCATATTTTCTCTTTTTTGGACTACTCTCTGTAAATCATGCAGATGTTTGTGCTGGAAATTTAAACAGATCAGCAGTTTCTGAAATACTCAGATCAGCCAATGTGGCACCAACACCCACACCATGATCAAAGTGATTTCAATCACCGTCACTGATCGCTATATGCTGAAATGCATGGACTGCTGCCATCTGATTGGCTGATTACATTTTGGATTAAAGAGTAGTTGAACGGGTGTAGTTAACAAAGTGGCCGTAAGTATGTTTACATAGATGCAGTGTTAGGGAGTAACGGCATACATGTACCGGCATTATGCATTTAAAATACAAAACATGAGTAACTGTATTCCGATATCCATCCATCCATTCGCTTATCCTTTTCAGGGTCGCGGGGGGCGCTGGAGCCTATCCCAGCTGTTATAGGGCGAAAGGTGAGGTACACCCTGGACAGGTCGCCAGTCTGTCGCAGGGCTAACACATAGGGACAGACAACCATTCACACTCACATTCACACCTAGTGGCAATTTGGATTATCCAATTAACCTATCCCCACAAGCTGCATGTCTTTGGACGGTGGGAGGAAGCCGGAGTACCCGGAGAGAACCCACGCAAACACGGTGAGAACATGCAAACTCCACACAGAAAGACCACGGCCTGATGGTGGAATTGAACTCAGGACTTTCTTGCTGTGAGGCAACAGTGCTAACCACCGTGCCGCCGATAGTTACCGATAATTTGGTAATAATTAGAATACAGTTACTTCTAAATAAATGGATTACACGATGGTCTTTTCCTGTTTCATATGTCAGGCTATACCCTCTCTAATTTTGTTGATTTCACGCATTACCGGAAACCCAAACAAAACACGCAACAAGAAGCTCTAGTGTAAGTCTCTTGGTAATGTTGGTGGCGTCAGTTATACAATGGACCCAGAAACCGAGCTGCTCTCAACTATAAAGACTCCACCCGAAAGAAACATCTGGAAGTACATTCTTTTTTTAAAGACTAACATTAGCTAGGGCTGTGCGACATGACCAAAATCTCATATCCCAATATAAGACGTTTCTCGTCTTATATTGTAGTTTTATTTTATAGTGTTTCTGTGTTCTGCTGGTCCAGACTGGAGTTCCTTTCCTGGCTACAGACCTGCGGGTCATCCAGATCCTCATTTTCCTTACAATCATGTTGCTGTGGGAGGTCTTGATGGACAGAACACACAAGAAAAAAGTCACACTGTGAGCAGGTCTCTCAGATATGTGAGCGATATTTATTCTCTCTCATGCAGCGAACAGAGAAGAATTCTGTTTACATGCAGAAAGTCATCATTTATGAGGCGTACAGCTCACTACTCCAACTTGGTCCTTGTGGCCAATAATCCACAGTTTTCATTGTCTCAACATTTTTCTACATTCTGCGTACAGTTCTGGGCTAACATGACTTAAATCTGAAACAGAAAACATGTCTCCAGTGAGGCAGTATCCCAGGCGGTAATGCACGCCATGTGTCTTTGTGACATTTTGTTATAAGTCATATTCATTTCTATATTATGAAATCTGCTTATTACACTTTTACATACCAAATCTGGTCAGCCGTGATCCAGGTTTCCACAACAAATCCAGCTGTTCTCCGGTCCAGACATTAATCCCTTCATCCTCCTGCTTCAGTGCAAGCTGCTCTCCTCCCTGATTGGTGGAGATTTCCTCCTGTTCCTCTTTAGTCTGTAGAGGCTCTGGGTCCTCCTGGTTGAGACTGGAGCTCCTCTCATGGTCACAGAACTGCTGATCATCCAGACCTTCGTGTTCAACAAAAGGACACAAGAAAATAGTGACTAATGTGATGATAAGAAAGCTCAAGAAGGATGAAAACGGTCACCTATTGAGAATTTAGCTTGCGTTTTATGTTGCCACAGAAACATTCACTGATAGTCATTTGTTCACTGGATGATGTTGATAACCTTACAGCTGTCTGGGGTCTGATTTTTAGATGTGACTGCCAGTGATCATCACACACTGTGAATAAACAAACAAATGAACAGCAGCATGATCTGAATATGATCATGAAAGCTTAAAGTATTTTACGACGGCAGGTAAGATATGCTGTTAATGCTAATCTTTTAACATTTTACTAATAAATATGATGCAAATCTCATGGTCCACTACATTCCAAAGATGCTCTGTTGGGTTGAGAGCTGGTAACTCTGGAGACCCGAGTACAGAGAACTCAATGTCATTTTAAGGGAACTGCATATTTTCTCTTTTTTGGACTACTCTCTGTAAATCATGCAGATGTTTGTGCTGGAAATTTAAACAGATCAGCAGTTTCTGAAATACTCAGATCAGCCAATGTGGCACCAACACCCACACCATGATCAAAGTGATTTCAATCACCGTCACTGATCGCTATATGCTGAAATGCATGGACTGCTGCCATCTGATTGGCTGATTACATTTTGGATTAAAGAGTAGTTGAACGGGTGTAGTTAACAAAGTGGCCGTAAGTATGTTTACATAGATGCAGTGTTAGGGAGTAACGGCATACATGTACCGGCATTATGCATTTAAAATACAAAACATGAGTAACTGTATTCCGATATCCATCCATCCATTCGCTTATCCTTTTCAGGGTCGCGGGGGGCGCTGGAGCCTATCCCAGCTGTTATAGGGCGAAAGGTGAGGTACACCCTGGACAGGTCGCCAGTCTGTCGCAGGGCTAACACATAGGGACAGACAACCATTCACACTCACATTCACACCTAGTGGCAATTTGGATTATCCAATTAACCTATCCCCACAAGCTGCATGTCTTTGGACGGTAGGAGGAAGCCGGAGTACCCGGAGAGAACCCACGCAAACACGGTGAGAACATGCAAACTCCACACAGAAAGACCCCGGCCTGATGGTGGAATTGAACTCAGGACTTTCTTGCTGTGAGGCAACAGTGCTAACCACCGTGCCGCCGATAGTTACCGATAATTTGGTAATAATTAGAATACAGTTACTTCTAAATAAATGGATTACACGATGGTCTTTTCCTGTTTCATATGTCAGGCTATACCCTCTCTAATTTTGTTGATTTCACACATTACCGGAAACCCAAACAAAACACGCAACAAGAAGCTCTAGTGTAAGTCTCTTGGTAATGTTGGTGGCGTCAGTTATACAATGGACCCAGAAACCGAGCTGCTCTCAACTATAAAGACTCCACCCGAAAGAAACATCTGGAAGTACATTCTTTTTTTAAAGACTAACATTAGCTAGGGCTGTGCGACATGACCAAAATCTCATATCCCAATATAAGACGTTTCTCGTCTTATATTGTAGTTTTATTTTATAGTGTTTCTGTGTTCTGCTGGTCCAGACTGGAGTTCCTTTCCTGGCTACAGACCTGCGGGTCATCCAGATCCTCATTTTCCTTACAATCATGTTGCTGTGGGAGGTCTTGATGGACAGAACACACAAGAAAAAAGTCACACTGTGAGCAGGTCTCTCAGATATGTGAGCGATATTTAAATATTCTCTCTCATGCAGCGAACAGAGAAGAATTCTGTTTACATGCAGAAAGTCATCATTTATGAGGCGTACAGCTCACTACTCCAACTTGGTCCTTGTGGCCAATAATCCACAGTTTTCATTGTCTCAACATTTTTCTACATTCTGCGTACAGTTCTGGGCTAACATGACTTAAATCTGAAACAGAAAACATGTCTCCAGTGAGGCAGTATCCCAGGCGGTAATGCACGCCATGTGTCTTTGTGACATTTTGTTATAAGTCATATTCATTTCTATATTATGAAATCTGCTTATTACACTTTTACATACCAAATCTGGTCAGCCGTGATCCAGGTTTCCACAACAAATCCAGCTGTTCTCCGGTCCAGACATTAATCCCTTCATCCTCCTGCTTCAGTGCAAGCTGCTCTCCTCCCTGATTGGTGGAGATTTCCTCCTGTTCCTCTTTAGTCTGTAGAGGCTCTGGGTCCTCCTGGTT